>NC_133666.1:215519455-215819455 GCF_037893015.1 Macrotis lagotis
AGAATTGGAAATTGAGGACATATTCATCAATTGGGGAATGGCTGAATAAGTTATGGTATATGAATGCTTTGGAATACTATTGCTCTATAAGAAGCTATGAATAGTCAGACTGTAGAGAAACATGGAAAGAATTATACAAAATAATGCTGAGCAAAGGGAGCAGAGTCAAGAGAACTTTTTTACACATTAACAACATTGTGAGATGATCAACTATGATGGATACAGCTCCTCTCAACAACCCTGGGAGACCTGTTATGGACAATGCCATCCATATCCAAACCAGGAAAAAAACAACAGAACAAAACAAACAAAAAAACAGAATCTGAATGAACACTGTTTACTTTTTAAAAATTTCTCTCAGGCTTTTCCTTCTTATCTTGTAGAGTCTTCAGGACTCCCTTATCTTTCCCAGGGGAGTGTTAGAGGGGCCTGAGACAAGGAAGACAAAGGAGACAAGTCTTTTCCCTCAAGATCTCCAAGTGCTCCATTTGTTCACCAAAACAACAGTGCCTAAATACCTTTCCAGTCTCTAATCCACTTCCACTCCCATGGTACTTAGTAGAACTAGGCTCTGATGTTCAAAGAGACCAGGTGAAGATAATTTACAATGTTCCCATACAGGATGGTTCCCCCACACTATTTCATGGTTTTTCTTTCATTTCCCTTAGTCTTAATTCCTCATATACAAAATGACTAATATGTAAACATGTTAATACAAATGTACATGCAAAATGTTCACCAGACTATTCAAAGCTGAGGGGATGAAAGGGAGAAAGAGGAAGGAAAGCTAGAAGAAAATTGTGTAACTTAGAAATATGCAAGTGGATGAATGTTGATAATGTGTAATTGAAAAAATAAAAAAATCAATAAAAAATAAAAAAGAAGTTTAAAAAAGGAAGTATTTAACCCCATCAAAAGTAAAGTAAAAAATTTAGAGATTTTTGATTCAGTAAAAACGGACATGAAATTCAATTTTATGTAGATAGCAGCAATCCAAATCCCTTTGTAATTGCCAGAAATGCTATTAATGAGTATGCTATATATTCTTATTTTGAAAGAGAAGATATTCAATGATTACTGTTATAAACTGAGATATTATAAGACTTTGCGATGATGTAAATCATAGTTTAGGAAAGGGAACCAGTATGTACAAGAATCTACTCCATTTCCATTGACCATTCCTAAGCTCCCAGGATGGCACTCTTGTTACCATCATTTCTGGTCAAGAGAAATTAATTGATCTCTCTACTCATTCTGAATAATGTGAAGGAAAGTTCTCTTTCCTCTTACTTTAGCTAAGACAAGGTTGGAATTTTTAAAATTAAATTTATTAGGAAAGCAGCAACAAAAACAAAACAGAAATGGACAGGTTTCTGACTCTAAAATATCATCAAAGGCCAATTTAGTTGGCACATACTTCAGGGCATCCAATCCTTTTCATTACTTCAACAATATTCTTAATATCTTATATAATGCATTGCCCATAGTAAGCAGCCAAATAATAATGGAAGAAAAGAAAGAAGGAAAGATACAGAAAGATATCACTTATCATATCATCATAGATTTAGAGATGCAAAGGACCTTAAAGTCCACCTAATTTATAACATACAAACAGATACACACACACACACACACACACACACACACACACACACACACACACACAGAGACAGTTCACATTTAACAGGTGAAAAAACTGCAACAAAGGAATAATAAGTAAATTTCCCAAGTTCAGACAGATATTAAGAACCAGATATGGTAATTGAACTTAGGTGTTCTGATTCTAGAACCATTCTCCTTTGTACTAAACCATATGGTCTCTACCAATAATCATTAAGGGGCCCTTATTCTTTAATCTTACTTATGCTGTACGCAGAAGTGGTGTGTTTTTATTTCTGTCTTCCCCCAAAACTAGCAGTATCATGTACTTAATAATTACATAATAATTGAATGTTTCATCATACTATCACACCAAGAGACCATGGCTGATTGGTTCTCCATACATGGGTTTGTAATTGAAGAACATCAAAAATGGTACAAAATTGAAGAAATACAATAGATGCTTGGTTTACAATGACACAACTCATATGCTGAATGTTTTTCACTAAACTGACTAATTAACTTATTCTAAATTTTACTAGGAATCACAAAATAAAAAGCATTCACTAAAATACAGCATAATAAGAATAGTAAATCCTATGAAATCATAAATCATAATTTGAATAACACTTTTCTTCAAATGGCTTTTAAGTTCTTTCTATTAATGTACTTCATTCTTCCAACATACTTGTTGGAAAAACTAAGCTCTTTAATTCTGAAAAATTTAGCTAAAATAGTTCAATATTTATGCTTGACAGAAAGCATTTGCTGTGAAATAAAAATTTTGTCACCCAGACTTTATATATTCAATGTTACACTTTTTAACATTTTAATAATTCTTCCCTGTTGTTTGTCCTAATAATCAATAAGTTTTGATTTTAATGTCAGTTGAATTTCTGGAAATGTCAATCTTACTGAGTGTGAGTTTTTATATGTGTGCTCATTGGAGGAAAATACTAACAACATAGAGAGATCACTTGAGCTCAGTTTGCCTCAGTTTTCTCCACTACAAAACAATAAAAATAGGAACTACTTCCTAAGATTTTTAGTATTAAATGTAGCAATAAATAAACTATCAAAATGGCATCAAATGAGATATTATTTATAAAATGTCCTTAGCACTGAATCTGAAATATGAGAATGTTTATTCCCTTCGGAATCTTATCATGCTTTTTCCTTTGGCAGAAAAGTGATTGGAATTGGAAGAAATAGCCAGAGACCTTTTTAATACTCTCACTACCACAACCAATAGATCTTTCAATTCTTTCACATTTTTATAGATGGTTTTAGTGAACCACTATTGCCCAAAATACAATATCCATTACTTGCTTAACAGCCTTCTAGCAATGATCAGTTCTGAACTTAGCCAATCTGGTCTTCAACAGGTCATTCTACAAGTCCAAGCCTGGAATTAAATCTCAATCTTCCAATGGAGTAGGACTTATCACCTTCTTCTCAATATAGTCTTCACTATGTGCATTCAGACAAAAATCCAGGGCATCTCAGAGACTGAAAAGAATCTCATCTAAAACAATATATAAAAATAAAATAATCAACAAAAATTTAAAAACCACTTGCATGTTTAAGATATTCTATTGTTGAAGTTTTTAATGAAGTTTAATGCACAAACATCATATTTAGGGGAAAATATGCTTAAATAAACCATAAGACAAAAGTAATGAAAATTCAACAATATATGATTTTATTAAAATAGGGTGGATAATCCCTCAAACATAGCGATATCAGAAAGCTAGTCTGCCTAAACCTGACCTCTGTTTAAAATTCCTCTTGGGATTGACTAAATGTTTCCTCAGAGCTAACAAGTGAATAATTCATCCACTGCACTTCCTCCCACAGTCAAACATGAAAGACGAAAGGGTCTTTGAAAGTTCACTGGTTAGAGAATAATGAAACTGCTCACAAATGCAGCAAAGATTGTCAAATGATGTGGTCACAATGGCCTGAGTCTAATTTAGTTTTACCATGAGTTGTTTTTCTGGTTTGCTGAAATTTGAAGAGGTCTATGCTTTAAAAATAATAAAAATAGAAGATTTTCATAGATTTTATTATTTCTGGAAAAAGAGAAAAATGAGGAACTAATCTTTTTATAAAATGGCATTTCTCTTTTGAGCAATCAGTTTTATTTTAATAGGAAACTAGAAGTCAATATTAGAAATAAATATTTAAGAAATATTCATGCAAAATAATGAGTAGTGTGGGAAATGGGAAGTGTGAATAAACATTTAAAAGACTGTGACTATAGTATATAATTATTTTATGATTTTATCATACCCACAAGATGTAGTATACTCTATAATATAGAAAAACAGTCTTGGAGTTAGGAAGACAGTTTTTCAAGATATGCTTCTGACACATACTAGCTATATGACTATGGAAAACCATTTTTCTCCAGGTAATTTTCTCCAGTTAAAAAAAATGTGTTTTTGATCTTTTTAGAAAAGAAGTTTCTCCCTGTATTTCCCTACATGAATTAAATCATAGTTTGAAGGGGAGGGGGGATTACATAAGCAATCTATTTGTAAGTGAAATTAAATAGAATAGTAACTATAGTATTCATGTATATGGTGTACAATTCAAACAAGAATACTTAATGTATAAAGAAATCTAAAGTTACTATTAACATTTATCGAGCTTTTCTTTGATATTTAGCTTTTGCAATATTGTTTAAAAAATCTTACTCCTGAGACATTGAAGATGTTTCCTCATTGTTCATTGCTTAATATAACATGCTATTTATAAGGAGAACTGAATCACAAACTTCCTTAAGCTTCCCTTTACAATCTAGTGTCCAACTATACTGATAATTCTTAATACTGGAAGAGACAGGGAGAGAAGGAGAGCGAGAGTTTGAGAGGGTGAGAGTGAGAATGAGAGCAAGAGTGAGAGTAGGGGAGAGAGAGAGAGAGAGAGAGAGAGAGAGAGAGAGAGAGAGAGAGAGAGAGAGAGAGAGAGAGAGAGATGGACCAATTAGATGGCACAGTGGATTGAGTATGAATTCTAGAAACAAGGGGGCTTGAGTTCAAATTTTACCACATATAATCATTAGTTTTGTGAACCTTAGGAAGTCATTTTATCCTGTTTAGCTCAATATGCTTATCTTAAAATGATATGGAAAAGGACATGATAAACCACGTTAGCATCTTTGCCAAAAAAAACACAAAAGAGGGCAAAAGAGTTGAACATGACTGAAAAATTATTAAATAGGCAACAAAAATATAAAAGATCTTGAATGAATAGACAACTTGCAGGTCCCTAGAAGTAACTCTGAAAATATCTACAAAACCCCTCAAAAACCTTTCACCCTGGAGGCAGAACTCCATCTTAACAAAGAGTTAAATCATGCCATAGTCTGGGGAAAAGAACAAATAACAGAATAAAAATAAATCTAACATAGACGTTACAAGTCATATGGAAGATCAAAATACATACTCAGAAGAAGAGGCCTCCAAGAAAACTATGAATTGGGCTCAGGCCAATCAAACTAATCCAAAAGGATTTTGAAAATCAAATAAGGGAGGTAGAGGAAAAATTGGGAAGAGAAATGAGAGCGATAAAGGAAATTCATGAAAACTGAGTCAGCAACTTGGTGAACAGAATACAAAAAATATTTGCAAAAATTACATCTTAAAAACCAGTCTGTGTCAAATGGAAAGAGTAGTCCAAAAATGTCACTGAAGAGAAGAATGCCTTTAGTTTAGAAGTAGAATTGACTAAATGGAAAAGGAGATACAGAAGCTCACTGAAGAAAATAATTCCTTGGGAAGCTGATGACCTTGTGAGAAATTAAGAAACAATAAAATAAATCTAAAACAATGAAAAATTAGAAGAAAATGAGAAAAAACATTGGGGAAACAACAACTGTCCTATAAAACCAATCCAGGAGAGATAATTTAAAAATTATTGGACCATCTGAAAGCCTTCATCAAGAAAAAAAAAAAGCCTAGACTTCATTTTTAAGAAATTAAGGAAAATTGCCCTGACATTCTAGGCAGAAAGCAAAACAGAAATTGAAAGAAACCATCTATCATCTCCCAAAAGAGAGAACAAAATGAAAACTATCAGGAATATGATAGCCAAATTTCAGAACTCCAAAGTCAAGCATAAAATATTGTAAGCAACTGGAAAGAAATGATTCGATTATAGTGGAATTAAAGTCAGGATAACACAAGATTTAGCAACTTCTACATTAAGGAATCATGGGATTTAGAATTTGATATTCTGGAAGGCAAAAGAGCAAGAATCAACTACCTAGCAAAATTGAACACAGTCTTTCAAGGAACTTTCAGTCTTTCCTGAAGAACTACACAGAGTTGAACAAAAAATTTGATCTTCAAATACAAGACTCAATGAAGCATAAAAAGATAAATAGAAGGGGCAGCTAGGTGGTATAGTGAATAAAGCACTGGCCTTGGAGTCAGGACTACCTAGGTTCAAATCCGGTCTCAGACACTTAATAATTACTTAGCTGTGTGGCCTTGGGAAAGCCACTTAACCCCATTTGCCTTGCAAAAAAAAACCTAAAAATAAAACTAAATAGAAAAGGGAAATTATAAATCATTAAGTACTGATGTGGAACTACTTATATTCTTACATGAAAAGATGATACTGATAACTCATATGAAGTTTCTCATATATTGGGGTGGTTAAAGGGAGCATATAAAGACAAGGCACAAGTGAGAGTTGAATTTGAAGGGATAATATATTTAAAAAGATGATGTTAATGGGTGAGAGAAGAATGTACTGGGAGAAAGGGAAAGGGAGAGGTAGAACAGAATAACTTATTTTGCATAAAGTAGACAAGAAAAAGCTTTTGTCCTGCAGTGGAAGAGGAGAGGAGAGGAGTAAGCCTTACTCTTTCCAGAATTGACTCAGAGAAGGAATAACATGCTCAATTAGGTATAGAATTCCATTTTGTCCTAGAGGAAATTAGGAGAAGAAAGGAATGGGTGAAAGGGGGTGGAGTGAGGGAGGAGGTGATAAAAGGAAAGAGTATGTATATGCAAAACAGCTCTGAGGAGGTCAGGATGAATGGAGAGAGAGAAAATAGAATAAAAATAAAAATAGAGGGGAAGAATAGTTTAGAGGGAAATACAGTTAGCAACAGTAACTGTGGATGAAAAATATTTAAACAAGTTTCTCTGATAAATACCTCATTTCTCAACTGAGTCAAATCTTAAAAAAAGAGCCATTCCCCAATTGATAAAAGATATAAACAGTTTTCAAATGAGCTTATCAATGCTATTTAAATCATTTTTTAAAATGTCCTAACTCACTATTGATAAAAGAAATTCAGGTTATAACAATTCTGAGGAACTGCCTTAAAACTATTGGACTAACTAATTGGACAAAAAGAGAAAATGATAAATGTTGAAATGGATGTAAAGATAATGAGACATTAGTTCACTGTTGGAGGAGTTGTGAAATGATTAAACAATTCTATAGTAGAGTAGAGAAATTTGTAATTAGCACTGATGATTTGCAATTTGTAATTAGCACTGACATTATGAGATCTATATTCCAGTAAAGATGAAAAACAGGAAGAAAAATATCTTTATATATAAGGATATTTATAGCAACTCTTTTCTGGTGGCAGGGAATTAGAAATTGAGGAGATACCAATCCTTTGGGGAATGCCTGAAAAAATTGTGGTATACAGTTGAGAAAAAAGCTATTCTTTTATAAGAAATGATGAGCAGGATGCTCTCAGTAACAATTTTATATGAGCAGATGCAATAGGAAATGAACTATATACAAAGTAGCAGCAGTGTCACATGACAATCAGCTGTGAATGACTTACCCTTTCTCAACAATGATGTGGTCCAAGAGAACTCTGAAGAACTTATGATAAAGAATATCATCCATCCCAATGGCAGAACTGATTGTGTCTTATATAGATTAAAATATGTTTTTTTTATCCATGAGATTTCTCTTTTTTTTTAGGGAGGTTATGTTTACTTTTTCAACATGACAAGTGTGCTAATGTTAAAAGAATGCAGAAAAAAGAGATTTGTGGTGGGGAATCTGCATTGCATATTAAATTATTTAGAAAAAAATATTTTGTAAATATCCATTCAAAGATGAAGAAAAGGCAAACCAAATTATTCTACATTTATAAGAAACAGCATGCATAAGTAGAATATTATTTTTTCCAAATCAAAATCTCAGGGTATAACCCAAAAACACATTCTACAACCCTGAACTTAATTGTCAATGAGAAAAGATGAACATTTTACAAAAAAAGAATTTGAGAAACAAACAAGCAAATGCAAAATTGGTAACCAGATTATTTGTCCTGCAATCATCTTCAAACAACAAAAATACAAGAAAGATATCAAGTATGAAATAAAATAAAAAATGAGTCATATGTAAGGCATTGTGTTAAGTGGCACATATAAAAAGACAAAAAGAAAATAGTTTTTGCTTTGGGAGGGAAACACACAAATGCACATGAAGAAAGTCAATGCAAAAATACAAAATACAGATATAAAGCAAAACAGACATTAAGGAGAAAAAAATAAAATGAGAGGAAAGAATATATAGAAAATAATAAGATGGAGTGAAATGCAATTGGTATCATAACTGTGAATGTAAATGGAATAAATTCAGCAATAAAACTGAAAGATTGAAGAATGGATTAAAACCAGAATCCAATAATATGTTGTTTATATGCAACCACTTGAAACAGAAAGACACACAGAGTTAAAAATAATGAACTAAAGGGGCAAAGCCAAGATGGTGGAGTGAAGGCAGGAATTCCTGCAAACTGTCACTCAAACATTCCAAATGCCTTTGAACAGTTACTCTAACCAAATTCTAGAGTGACAGAACCCACAAGAGGATTGGGTGCATCCATTTTTCTAGCCCAAGACAACTTGGAAGATCTGTGAAAAGGATCTGTTACAATGGGATTAGAAAGAACTTGTTTCAGTCATCCAGCAAGGGTCAACTGGTTGCCTGAATCCCTGGAGGTGCCTGGGTCTGAGGAAGTGGTGGCAGTTTCCAGACCTCTCAAGCCAGGGATTGAAAAGGACAATTGGGAAGCTCAATAGGGAAACTCTGATACACAAAAGTGAACATGGAACCCAGGCCAGCACAGGCCTTGGTGCAGAACCAGTGCTAGAAGACCAGGAGCAGGCCTGGAGAGCAACCCAGAAACTGCTTCCAGAGCACTCAGCTCACTAATAGTAAGGGGATCAGAGGGGAGATTACAGAGGTCTCTTTGTTCTCCCTGAGTCAGGACTCTGTTGTTTCACCCATAATCAGATCCAGATCACAGTCTGGGGCCCCACCAGAGTCAGAATAAGGAGCTTTACTGCCAGAACAGAGCAAGAATTGTCTTCATGGCTGCAGAGCAGAGGGAGTGCTTGTAACCATCCATAGATCAGTGTACAGTCCAGAAAAGCAGTCAGAGCCACTCATAAGATGGAGGAAGAATAGAAGTACTGAGGGGGGGGGGCAGGGATAATAACAAAAGCCCTCAAATGCTTGAGACAGTGCATCCTCCACACTGGAAGCAGAACCCTTTCTTAATAAAAAAAAAAATGAAAATCAAGCCATAGCCTGGGGAAATGAGCAAACAACAGAAGAAAAACAATCTGAACCTAGACAATTACTTTGGTCCTATGGAGGATAAAATTACACACTCAGAAGATAACAAAGTCAAAGTTCCTGTGTCCAAAGTCTCCAAGAAAAATATTAATTCCAGGTTATGGAAAATCTCAAAAGATATTTTGAAAATCAAGTAAATAGAGGAAAATTGGAAAGAGAAATGGGAACAATAAAAGAAAATCATGAAAATCAAGTTAGTAGCTAGGTGAAAGATTTACAAAATATACTGAAGAAAAGACCATCTTAAAAAAACAGCTTGGGGGTCAAATGAAAAAAATAGTCCACGAGGTCAATGAGGAGAAGAATGTTTAAAAAGCAGAACTGATCAGTTGGAAAAAGAAATACAAAATGTTTCTGAAGAAAACAATCTCTTCAAATGTAGAAAGGTGCTAAGGGAAGTTGATGGCTTTGTCAGAAATCAAGATACAATAAAACAGAACCAAAGATTGAAAAACTAGACAAAAATATGAAATGTCTCATTGGAAAAACAATAGACCTGGAAAACATATCCAGGAGATAATTAAAAAAAAAATTATTGGATGACCTGAAAGGCATGATCAAAAAAAAAACAGGCCTAGCCTTCATTTTTCAAGAAATAATCCAACAAAATTGCCCTGCTATCCTTGAAGCAGAGGGCAAAATAGAATCTACCAATCACCTCCTGAAATTGACCCCAAAATGAAAACTTCCAGGAATATTAAAGCCAAATTTCAGAACTCCCAAGTCAAGGAATAAATAATAGGAGCAGTAAGAAAGAAAAATTTCAAATATCTTAGAGCTAAGGATGACTCAAGATTTAACAGCTTCTACATTAAGTGCTTGTAGGGTTTAGAACATGATAATCCAGAGGGCAAAAGATCTTGGATTATAGCCAAGAATCAACTACCTATCAAAACTGAACATACTCTTTCAGAGAGAAAGACAGACATTCCATGAAAGAGGGGCTTCCAATCTTTCCTGATTAAATGATCAAAGCTGAATAGAAAAGTTGATCTTCAAATAAAGGACTCAGGTGAAGAATAGAATGGATTGATGGGAAGGGCAAATTATGAAGGATTCAATGATATTGAACTACTTGTATTCCTGCATGAGAAAATGATAGTGATAACTCATATGAACTTTCTCAATTATTAGGGCAACAAGAAGGAGCATATATGGACAAAGCATAGGTGAGAGTTGAATTTGAAGGTATAATATATTAAAAAGATGGAGTTAATGGGCAAGAAAGGGATATCCCAGGAGATAAAGGAGTAAGTTGATTTAAATAAAAGAGGCAAGAAAAAGCTTTTGCAATGGAGTGGAAGAAGAAGTTGTGGGGCCATGAGTGAACCTTTACTCAGTTGTATATATAAAACTATTTTACCCTAGAGGAACATAAGAGAGAAAATGGATGGGAATAAGGGGACTGGGGGAAGGGAGGGGGGGTGTTAGGTAAGATTGAAGGATAGGATAGTTATATACAATAGAATGCTGAGGAGAGACAGGGTAAAAGGAGAGAGAATAGAATAAATGGGGGGGATAGGATGGAGGGAAATACAGCTTGCAATAGCCACTGCCAGAAAAAAATATTGACGCAATTTCTATGACGGAGCTTATGAAATAAGGAATGCTATTCACACAAAAGAAAGAGCTTACAGGGTCTGAATACAGACTGAAGCACACACATACACAAAGTATACTATTTTCAATTTTATGTTTTATGCTTTGTTTCATTTTTTGTTCTGATTCTTTCACAAGATAATTTATATGGAAATATGTTTACCATAGTTAGAAATGTAAATTTTGTGCTAGATTACTCTATCTAAGGCAGGGGGAGGGGATGGAGGGATGGAGGAAAATGTGGAATTCAAAACCTTACAAAAGAAAATGATTATTAAAAACAATCTTTCATGTAGTTGGAAAAATACATAAATAAATTAAAAATCAAGTTTAAAAAAAATCACTGTCCTAAAGTACACTGGACAAGGCCATTCAGTTAATTAATGGCAGAGTTGTGGTTAAAATTCAGATCTCCCAAGTTCCATTCCACCAATTTGCCTCTTATTGCTGCATGACAGTTGGCTGATATATTGATTACAATATTAATATCCTGATAAAATAAGGAACTATAGCAGAATCTTTTATGATTCTGCTGAAATAAAAAGAAAAGGCAATAATAACAATCATGATTTCAAACAAAGCAAAAGTAGATCTAATTTTTCAAAAAGATAAATAGCAAAACTACTTGCTAAACAAAAAATCTTGCTAAGAGGCAGCATAGATAATGAAGTAATATTAACATTAAATGTAAAAATATATTCCCCAAATGGCTTAGCATCCCCATTTTTAAAGAAAAAGTCAAATGAGTTTCAGGGACAAATAGACAGCAAAACTATAATGGTGGGAACCTCAACTTTCTCCTCTCAGAAAGAAGTAGTAGAATCTTTGAAAAATTAAAATAAAAATTGAAAGACCTTTGGAGAAAATTGAATAAGAATATTGATTAAGAATTGGAATGAAGGGGTAGCTAGGTGATGTATTGGATAAAGCACCAGCCCTGATGTCAGGAGTACCTGGGTTCAAATCCTATCTCAGATATCTAATAATTACCTAGCTATGTGGCCTTGGGCAAGCCACTTAACCCCATTGCCTTGCAAAAACCTAAAAAAAAAAGAATTGGAATGATACATGGTATATAGACAAAAATTGAACATATGTAAGAGGAAAAAATCTAGTGAGACTGGTAAGATTGATTGGAACTAAATTGAGTAGAGCTCTAAAAGCTACATGGATAAATTTATATTTTATTTTAGAGGCAATATGAAGTCACTGGAGTTTATTGACTAGAGGAATCATAAGTTGGGAAATGCCTAAGGGGGGAGAATACTTTGCCAGACTAGAACATGGAAAGGATTTATACAAGGAAAACCATTTAGAAACTTCTTTAATTATCAAGGAGAGAAGTAATGATGGTTTAAACTAAGTACAACCATATGATTGGAGCAAAGTGGTCAAATTTTAGAGATCTAATGGGCTTAGGAAACAGTAATATTTGATAACAAGTCAGCTTTGTGAGATGAGACAAAGAGGTTGAAAATAAAAGTAAAAATTATAAATTTAGAAGACTAGAAGGATAGTTGTATTTTTTTAGGTTTTTTTTTTTGGCAAGTCAAGGGGGTTAAGTGGCTTGCCCAAGGCCACACAGCTAGGTAATTTTTAAATGTTTGAGGCTGGATTTGAACTCAGGTACTCCTGACTCCAGGGCTGATGCTCTATCCACTGTGCCACCTAGCTGCCCCTAGGATAGTTGTATCTTTAACAAAAATAAAAGCAAGGGTCTGGGGCAGATAATGAGTTCAGTTTTAGACATGTTGGGTTTGAGATGACTATAGTATATTCAAATTGAAATATCCTATAGATACCTGGTGATGTCAGAGTAAAGATCAGGGAGGAAGGATACATATGTGTTTATATGTGAATTTGTCTATATCAGGACTGTCTAAGATGTGACCCATGGATCATATGCAGTCTACAGTGCAATTTTATGCAGCCCCCTGTGGATTTCCTAAATAGTAAGCAAAGTTTGAGCTACCACAGAGCTTTGACTAAAATGGCAACTCAAAATGTATTGTCTGTTTCAATAAAATTTTTAAAAGTAAGGTTGGACAGTCCTGGTCTGTATACACACATATGTATACACATATAATTATGGTATAAAGATTTTCAAAAATCAGAACTCATGAAGTTACCTAGAGTAGAAATGCATGAAAAAAGGTCTAAGACGGAACATTGGAGATCACCCACAAGTATGTGAAAAAAGCAGAAATTTCATATGTTTAATTATATAAAACTTCTCAATTGTTGGTGATCACCAGGAGGGGTGGTTTACTCATTATGATCATCATTGAGAACTGGAATCACTCCCATGATTTGAGCAGCTGCATTCTTAATCCTCCATGTTCCTTCCCTATCAGCTACATAGGATAGGAACTACTCCTCCTTCAGGAGACGTTCCTTATAGCAATTCTCTGACTCCAGGAAAGATTGTGCACAAGGGAATATTTTATATCATTGGTTCATTTATAAAAGTTTGTTCCAAGTACTGCCTGTGTGTGTTTGTGTCTCATATGGGCCTCTAGAAAATCATTTTTCAGAATATACTATTTCGTTAACCCAATGTTTTCTAGGGTATATCTAAGTCTCCAGATGCAGGTTCACTGTGCCCAAATATGTTATAGAACAACTAACTCATAATGGTAGCTTCTAAGCAATATAAATAATTCCTTGAACAAGAAAGAGAAATAAAATGAAATGTCTGATTAAGCTAATGGAAATATAGGCTGCCCAAAAGTTTTGGTTTTAAAGTTTCAACTGCACTAAAATTTTGGGTACACCCTATATTAAATAGAAATTAGTTCTTAATGGCAAATATCTTGGTCTTTGATTATTCTTACTCATTTAATTCAATGTTTCACTCTCTATTCTTGAACAACCACTATGACATAATTTAGTCAACCCCTAACCCTCAATATCTCCAAATACTGATTAATTTTATGTACTTGAAAGATACCAAATTGATATAGAAATTCTATATCTATAACTATTTTTAAATCTATATATAAATTAATATGGATATCAAAATTCACTGAGTGACATCAGTATTTGATTGAGAATGTGGGAAAGTCTAATTTTTCTACTCAAGGGGCATATTCTGTGAACTTTATTTCAGTGCTATCACTGAAAAAAGGTTAATTTTCATATTCATACATTTTTGACATTATTGCCAAATATTATTCTCATTTCCCAGATAGTACAGAGAAACAGTTGTCATAAAAGCTATAAATTATCTGTATATCTTTTAACCTTGGTAATATATTAATGTAAAAAACACATTTAAATATTTGTCAAGGCATGCAAAATGACCATCCCAAGGGAAGACTTTGCTTAGAATACAAACAAAAATTGTTCCAACATTATATCAATCCCAATATAAATTTCTGCATGGTGATTCAAATATTTAAAGTTGATATTTTTCATTTGCATGGCTGCCTATATTCATATCAATTCCAACTATTTGAGGATATGCAAGGTGTGAATAGATGCATACTTAGATGAATAGTGCAAAAAGTTTAATAATCTGGGCAATCACAGATCCATTCTACTGGCATGTTTTTACTAAGAGTCAAATTTTTCCATAATTTCTTTCTCACTTGGACTCCAGTTTATTCTCATCTTTTCTAGAGTTAAGGCTTTCCCAAAAGAACAAAATGCTAAGTATGTGATTTATCAGGGAAATGAAGAGAGGGTCTACCATTTCTCTCATCTATGACAACCCCCAGCCAAAAATCACTTTCTGATACTGAAAAGTGACTTTCTTAGTAAAAATACTTATAAGTCATGATCAATGTCCATTAAATAGTTCAGATTTAGATTTGGTATTAAATAAGACATGTACAAATCTTCAAACAGCTAATAAAAGGGAACTGAATAGCATAGAAAGGATGTTCAGTACGGATACAGCATTGGGAACTTTTTCCCTTTCTCTTCATTTGACAGGGTGGTTAGCTGGTGTGAAGTCTAAGGGAAGATACCTGAATCCTTCTAGTGTTTATACTTAAGTAACCAAGAGGAAGTTGCAAGAACAGTTTCAGTACTTTGTTAACTAGCCTCCTGCACATGTGGGTAAATGTTACAACATTTACAACTTTCACTGTGCATAAATTTGAATGTTTCTTGACAAATTATGCCAAGCCTGGTTTGTCTTCATGTAGTGTCCTATACCCTAGAAAAATTATCATATGTGATGGGCTTCTCAAACATTTTTTTGAGATAGTAATGCCTATATTTTTATTTGATATTTTACAGGGCACAAATTAATTCCATTAGGAAAGTAGGTTTTCATGCACAGTACCTTCCAAAACAATTGTTTGCTGTGGAATAATTATAGGATCATTTTCTTCTTTGAAATCCATTTTGGAGTTCATCCCCACCCACACAAAAGTAGATGCTGAATCTCTTCTCTCATGTATAAACCTGAATTTTTCCAACACATTTCTCATGTTTTCTCCTTTCTGCTTTTTATTTAAAATATTGAATCTCACTGATTCTAAGTCCTCCTTATACCAACAAAATTCATTATATCAATCAAGCAATATATATCTATATCTATCTATCTATTTATCTATATATATATATATATATATGTATATATCTGTTGAACATCTACCTTTTTCAAGGCACTATGATAAACACTAAGATCTAAAAAGAGGCAAACTATTATCTCTGTCCTCAAAAAGCTTACAATCTAATACAGTGAGATGAATGAAAATCTAGGGAGATAGTAATTCTGAGTAATTAATATCAGTTTATTATTAATTAGACTAGTCAAAAGTCAATGAATTTATGGTCAGTGCTTTCTCTTGATAATCAAAGATGCTAAGGGAGACCATTAAAAATCTTAAATCCCTTCTGAAAGGAAACATACTTGGCAAGTGAAAATCAACCCCGACTGGCAGACACTTAATGAGAAGGTGGGCTAAAAATCTTCAGTTTTCCTGACAAGAATATAACTGCATCATAATACTGGGCAGTCTTGAGGCATCTGGCAAGGGGAAGCCATCTTCATCAAGATTTCTCAAGCTAACTTTCTTCTTCACAGAGAAAACTAAAAACTGCGTTGCCCTGAACTCTAATAGAGGGGACACAGCACAAGGGATTCTATCTCCAGACAAAGACTGACCCAGTCTAGATTTTGTTTATATTCTAAACAGAAATTAAGTCTCCCATTTGGGTGGAGTCCTGCTCAAATGTCCATGTACCTTGAGGTCCAGGATCAGTCAACATGCCCTACAGAGACTGACTGTTAGGTTTTAATAGAAATAAAAAGGAAAAGGTGGATCATAAATTAATAGTTAGACATTAATATAATATTAATTTATCTCAAAACATCAACATACAAAGATTTATGTACAAAGCAAGCTATAGACAGAATAAATAGGAAATAATTGAAAAGAGAGAAAGTACTGTGCTTGAGTGGTTGAGGAAGGCATCTTGTCAGGATTTTTGTTGGAACTTAAATGAAATCAGGAAGGTCAATAGTCCAAGTGGAGGAGAAAGAGCATTTCAGGCATGGAGGACAGTCAGAAAAAAACCTGGAACCCAGAGAGGGAGGGTCTTGTTCATAGAATAGCCAGAAGGGAAGTGTCATAAACGTATTTTGTACCTACTCCTAGAGGCAACAGACAACCTCTGAAGTTAGTTGAATTGAAGGCTGTGGAAAAAGAGGCATGATTGAACTTATTCTTGTTTTTTTAAACAGGAACAATTTAATTATTTGACTTAGACATCAAGAATCTCTAAATAACTTGTAAGAGCAACCAATACCTAGAATTGTAAGAGTAAAGAACATTTTACCAAGAAAAAAACAAAATTTGAACTGTGAACTATTCAATGTCATTATTGATAAAAATATCAAACACTCACATGTACCCCAGAGAGGCAGATTGAATGGTCCAAGCAAGCATCTTTAGATTGCCAGAAAAATCAGAAGACAGTGGGAAACTTTAGAGCATACAAAACAAGGTAACTGAAAAAGGTAGAAGTCCTTAGAAAGCACTATTGGGGGTGATGGGAAGTCTTGTTTCATGTACGTACTATCTGAAAAAGTTGGTGATTCCCTTATACCTAAATTGTGGGAGCTATCAAGCAGTCTAGATTGGTTTCTAGGGTCTGGAGCAAGAGTTGAGCCAAGTCAAGAGTTCTTCTGGATCTGACAGAGATGGAACTATCTGTCTTCTTATTTATTATTTTAACAATTTCTACAGTTGTTTTTTTTAATATACGTTTCTTTTTGGTTTGTATTAAACAAAAAATTAAAAAAGCACATAGAAAAACCAAGAAAACATTAAAAAGTGGCCAAAGATAGCCTTGGAATATAGAACTCCAACACAGGGGAGGGGAAGAGAAAGGTAAAGAGAAAATGATTTGGAGATTATTATATTGCAAGATTAAACAGTGATGTTAAAAAAAGAAGAAACAGTGACACTATAACCTAAACTTCAATATCTGCAAGTAGTAAGTATTTTCACTTCTTCCCAGTTGCTTTTCTTGCTAATTTCTGAGCTGCAAAATTACCTCCATCTTTTGAATAAGCAGGTACATAATTCCACTCAACATTCATGCCCTGAGTCAGATTATCCAGTTTAATGAATTGCTCTCTGTGGACAACATCTTTATTTTTACTTGTTTTCCAGTCATTTCCTTTCCAGTTGTCAATCCATTCATTCATACCCTTGGTGACAAGTTGGCTGTCTGTGCACACTATGATGTTGTCCTTATTTTGGACCTTTGCTTGCTCAACCTCTTTGATTGCTGCTTCTAATGATGCACTTTGGTTTGTCTGTCATCCAGAATACCTATCACTTATGTTTAGACCATGCTCTGATCTCCAGTGGACACCAATACCTCCTTGTGCCCCTTCTCTTCCATTATTTTTGCAGGTACCCTTGACATAGACAATGTTAGAGTCTGACCCTGGATGTGATTGCCCACAATAGCTTCCATGGACGCTAGTCTGCCAATCATAGTCAAAGCTCCAGGGATTGGGTTTCCGACTCATGTCTAATCTCAAGTGATCCTGACTTTCAGAAAAAGTCTGGACTTATTCTTTAAGAAAATCATTTTAGTGTCTAAAGAGAGGCTAGATTGGAGTAGGGAGAGGCTTGAGACTGGCAGAACCATCATCAGGCTATTGCAATAATCCAGGTGTTAGGTGATAAGGGTCTGCACTGGAGTGATGGATGTGTCAGAGGAGAGAAGAGGGATGTAGAGAAATGTTTGTAAAGGTTAAATTGACAGGGCTTGACAATAGTTTGGACTTGGAGAGTGGAGGGGGGTAGAATAAGAGATAGTGGGGAATTCAGAATGACTCCTAAATATACTCTCTCTGGGTTATTTCTTATTATTTTTTATTCCTATGAATAATATTTAAGAATGTAAGACATCACACTAATTCCTAAAGCAGTCCATATACCTCCATAAATAAAAATATTATCATTCATACTATTGTAACTCAAAGTTGTGCAACTCCTTTTCATTTAAGAATTTTCAGGCACTGTTTAGACTTGATTAATTCACTACTATTCACTATACTCTAGCTACAGTTATAGAATTGACAGTTGAAGTATAAAGATCTGGACCTATTATAATCCTGATATAGAGAACTTTAGGTGCAGAAATTACCTTCACTAATGTAGGTCAGCAACTTTTCTGCAATTTAGAGCAGCTTTATTTTCAAGAAAAGAGCTAAGACTTTTATATAAAATTCTAGTTTTGCGTTCTGCAGAAAAATAAATATAAATTTATACATATATATATATATATATATATATGTAATCTATGAAAATGCAGAATGTGTAGGGGGGTGTGAGGGTATGTGAAGAACTAAATGTCAGTCCAAGACAGGGCTACAGATCTCAGAAATTAAAGCTACCTAAGCTGGAAAAAGAATAATCCCCACTTTTTTGAAAATAGGCCATAATAGAACTTCCAGACAAGATGGCAGAGAAAAGACAGACACTGTGATAGTGCTTGCTCTCTCTCAGTCTCTCTCTCTCTCTCTCTCTCTCTCTCTCTCTCTCTCTCTCTCTCTCTCCCCTCATGAGAGAAACCTCTTAATAGAAATTCGATCGACAAAACCCAGAAAGGAAAGCTAGGAGAAGATCACCTACCAAGAAGGTCTGTCTCAGGGGACCATGGTTGAACAGGGTGAAGATAACAGGGGACAAGAGAGCAGAGGGTCAGCCTCAGCCCTGGAGACTTTGGTGAGTGGCAGGTGTGAGATCCAGCATTAGCTGCAGAAGAGCTATGGGAGGGTGAGTACCAGCACAGAGTCTCAGAGTAAGCATGCCTGGAGAACAACCAGCTGGGCCAGGGATCTGAGCTCCATACTTTCAGGGGAACCCTTTTGCCCAGAACAAACAATAAACAACCCCCCCCCACCTCCTCAGGGCCTCACTTAACAGAAAGAGATTAACTCCCTCCCTCCTCCAAGACTCAGCCCAGTTTTCATGGTCAACTCAGACCCTGTGGCTGAGGACCTCATGCCAAAGAAAGCAACCAGCACCCCGTACTGGCTGGCCCTTAGAATTACTAAACCAATTGAACAAAGCCTCTAAGATCCTCAAACCTCTGAGAGCCAGCTCCCCCCACCCCCAAGACAATATGAAAAAAAGGACAGAGAAAAAGGGGGGAGGAGACATGGAGAAATATTTAGAAGAGACAGATTCTAACTTAGAGAGATCTAGCACTGCTGATGAGAGTATGAATTGGTCTCCAGCCCAGAAAGACTTCCTTGAAGAAATCAGGAAGGAGTTTAAAAACCAATTTGAAAAATTGGGAAAAGAAACTCAAGAGAAAATTAACATCTCACAACAAGAAAACAAATCCTTCAAAAAAAAATTGGACAAATACAAAATGAGAATAACTCTCTCAGATCTTCAATTGGGCAAATACAAAAAGAAAATGATTCTCTCAAAACTACATTTGGGCAAATACAAAAGTCCTTCAAAAATAGAATGGACCAACTGGAAAAGGAGGGGCAAAAAATAAAGGAAGAAAAATATTCTTCTCTAAGAAAAAGAATGGAATTGTCAGAAACTAATGCCTTCATGAGACAACAAGATTGTGTTAAACAAAACCAAAAGATTGAAAAAAATAGAAAAAATGTAAAATACCTCATCAGCAAAACCAGTGACCCTGAGAATTGATCGAGAAGGGAGAATCTGAGAATTATTGGCCTTCCTGAGAACATCGAAGTGGAAAAAAAGTATGGACTTTATATTACAGGATCTAGTGATGGAAAATTGCCCTGATATCATGGAACCAGAGGGCAAAATAGTTATTGAAAGAAAACATAAATACCCTCCAGAAAGAGATCCAAAAATGAAAACACCAAGGAATTTTGTGGCCAAATTCCAGGACTATCAGATAAAAAAAAAAAATCCTACAAGCAGCCAGAAAGAAAAAATGTAAATCCCAAGTTGCCACAGTAAGGATTATGCAGGACCTGGTCACAGCAACATTAAGGAATTGAAGGGCCTGGAATGAGATATTCCCAAGAGCAAGGGAGCTTGGAATCCAGCCAAGAATCCACTACTCAGCAAAGCTAAGTCTTCTCTTCCAGGGAAAAACATGGACATTTAATGAAAAGATCAGAGCTAAATAGAAAATTTGGACAAAACTGGAGGCTCAAGAGACAAGTTAAAAGTTAAAAAAAGAAAACCAAAAAACTGCTATACAATAATATAAAACTGGCTATATACCCACTTTTGGGAGAAAGAGTCTAATAATTCATGAGAATTGTAACTATTACAGAGAATATACATAGCCAGAAGTGATGAACACTCATACCTTTTCTGTGACTCAGACAGAATGATTTAAAAACAATACCTCCTTACAAAGGGGGCAGTAAGGAGAAGGGAGGTTGGAGGAGATTGAATGGGGTAAATCTCATTACATCACGAGGTACAAAAGACATATTGTAATTTATGGGAGGAAGGGATGAGGTGAGAACCACCTGAATCTTCATCTCATCAGACTTGGCTTAAAGTTGACTTAGACACACTTAATCAAGTTAAGAAACTTAACTTACCTTTCAAGCATTAAAAGGGGAAAGGGGAGGGGGAGGGGAGGGGGAGAAAAAAGGGAACTAACAGAAAGGAAGAAGGGGAAAAGTGAAAGGAGAAAAAGGGGAGGGGTTGATTTAAGAGGGCAAACACACTGAAGGTGGCAGTATTCAGAAACAAAACTCTTGGGAATATGGATAAAGGGAAAAAAGGGGGAAATACAAACAGAAGGAAGATAGTATGGAGGTCAATAAAGAGCTAGTAATTATAAATTTGAATGTGAAAGATATGAACTCTCCCACACATAAGGGAAAGCAGAGTGGATTAAAAACTAGAATCCTACAATATGCTGCTAACAAGAAACTGATTTGAAACAGAGATACATATAGAGTAAAGGTAAAAGGTTGGGGTAAAATATATTTTGCTTTAGCTGAAGTGAAAAAAACAGGGGTAGAAAACAAAGAAGCTGCACAAATAGAGCATTAAAAAAGTTAGGAAGGAAACAATATCCTCCTAAAAGGTAACATAGACAATAAAGTAATTTCAATACTAAATATGTACACACCTAATGGGACAGCATCCAATTCTTAGAGGAAAAGTTGAAAGAGCTACAGAAAGACAGAGACAGCAAAACTCTACTAGTGGGAAACCTCAACCTCCCACTCTCTGATTTAGATAAATCAAATCACAAAATAAACAAGAAGGAAGTTGAGGAGGTAAATAGATTGTGAGAAAACCTAAATATGATAGATCTATGGAGGAAATTGAATGGGGATAGAAAGGAATACACATTGTTTTCAGAAATACATGGCACTTACATAAAAATTGACCTAATGATCAACTGCAGAAAGGCAGAAATAGTGAATACATCTTTCTCAGATCATAATGCAATAAAAATCATGTGCAATAATAGACCAGGGAGATATAGACCCAGAATTAATTGGAAACTAAATAACCTCATTTTAAAGAATGAGTGAATTAAGCAACAAATTGTAGAAAGAGTTATTTCATCCTAGATAATGACAATAATGATACAATATATCAAAACCTATGGGTTACACTCAAGGTTACTGTCAGGGGATATACTGTATCTTTAAATGCTTACATGAATAAATTAGAGAAAGCAGAAATCAATAAACTAAATAGGCAACTAAAAAATTAGAGAAAGAACAAATTAAAAACCTCTAAATAAATACCAAATTAGAATTCTAAGAACAAAAGGAGAAATTAATAAAATCAAAAGCAAGAAGACTATTGAACTAATAAATAAAACCAAGAGCTGGTTTTATGAAACAAGCAATAAAATTGATAGATCTCTGGTCAATCTGATTAAAAAGAAGAAAGAGGAAAACCAAATTGCAAGTATCATAAATGAAAAAGGTGAGCTCACCACCAATGAGGAAGAAATTAACGTAATAATTCAGAATGATTTTGCCCAATTCTATGCCAATAAATTTGACAATCTAAGTGAAATGGACAAATATTTACAAAAATGTAAGTTGCCCAGATTAAATGAAGAGGAAATTAAAAACTTAAATAACCCTATCTCAGAAAAAGTAATTTAACAAGCCATTATTGAACTTCCTAAGAAAAAAAATCTCCATGGCCAGATGGATTCACAAGTGAATTCTATCAAACATTTAAGGAAAATTGGTTCCAATTCTATACACTCTGCCTAACTCTTTCTATGACACCAATATGGTGCTGATACAAGCCATTCCCCAATTGACAAATGGTGAAAGGATATGCAAAGGCAATTTACAGCTGAGGAAATTCCATAGTCATATGTAAAATTGATCCAAATCATTACTCATTAGAGAAATGCAAATTAAAGCATCTCTGAGATACCAACTCACAACTCTTAGACTGTCCAATATGACCAGAAAGGGCAATGATCAATCTTGGAAGGAATAGTCATACATTGTTGGTAGAACAGTGAACTCATCCAAACTTTCTGGTGACCAATTTGGGATTATTCCCAAAGGGCAACAAAAATGTGCATACCCTTTGACCCAGCAATACCACTACTGGGTCTATACCCTGAAGGGATGATAAAAAAGGGTAAAAACATCACTTGTACAAAAATACTTGTAGCAGCCCTGTTTGTGGTGGCAAAAAATTGGAAATTAAGTGAATGTTCTTCAATTAGGCAATGGCTTAACAAACTGTAGTATTTGTATGTCATGGGACACTATTAGAAACCAGGAGGGATGGGAATTCAGGGAAGCCTGGGGAGATTTGAATGAACTGATGCTGAGTGAAATGAGCAGAACCAGAAAAACACTGTACACCCTAACAGCAACATGGGGGTGATAATCAACCCTGATGGATTTGCTCATCCCTTCAGTGCAACAACCAGGGACAATTTTTAGCTATCTGCAATGGAGAATAACATCTGTATGTAGAAAAAGAATTATGGACACTGAACAAAGACCAAAGACTATTAACATCAAATCAGAAAAATAAAAGCATTATATTATGATGTAATTTTACTATCTCATACTTTATATTTCTTCCTTAAGGATATGATTTCTCTGTCATCACATTCAACTAACATCAATGTATAGCATGGAACCAATGTAAATACTAACATAATTCCTTCTGTTGGGGGGCTGAGGGAAACAAGAATGGGGGGGATTATAAAACTCAAAATAAATAAAATCTTTCTTTAAGAAAAAAGAAAAGAAAAAGAAAATAGGCCATAATGTCTTTTCTTAAGATGAAAGAGTTCAACACAGGAGGAGAGCAAGATTAAATAGAAAATGCAAATCTATTGATACTGATATCCAAGAGACTGTATATAATTGGTTAAGAATCAGAAGTGAGAAAAGATAGTAAGAGACTAAGATACATAGTAAGAGACACTGAATCCACTTGAACTTCTAAATCAAATTTGAATTGAGAGTTTTTAATTGCAGTTTTGTGGGTTCCATGCCCCAGTTAAATTCTATGTAGGTTCAACCAGCTGTTCCCTATGGGGTATGGCTGATGAAGAATCAAGATTATAGAAGTTAACTGATCTAACAAGAACATATGATAAACAGAAGCTTATGGTGTTTTTTTTTTCTTCTCTTAGAAATAAGGCAGTTATTGCTGTACCTGGAGTTAAGAAGACAAGTTAAAATTCTGTCTGAAACACTTACTAGCTATATGACCCTGGGCAAGTCACTTTACCTCTTTATGCCTCAGTTTCCTCATCTTTAAAATGTGATACTTATCTCCTATGGTTGTTGTAAGACTCAGATGTTATAAGAATAAAACAATATTTGTATAGTCCTCCACAAACTATAAATTGTTATACATACATAAATATTATAAATAGAAATATATATCTATGCTTATATACATTTATGCTTAGATAGATAGATAGATAGATGCTTTAAACACATAAATATTACTATTGCTACTTACCATCTTATCTAAATCCAAACTGTGGAAATGAACCTTTATTAGTATAGATAGGTCATTAATTGTCAAATATACAATCTATCTCTGAGAGGTCCATAGTCAAAACTTTTTATAATTTCATTGTTCCTACTATAGCTGAAAATTCATTGACAAAGGTTATGACAAGACATAATTATCTCAACATTTCAATATTACTAGGAAAGTTTGAAAATACAACCTGAGGACTTCGGGTCATGGAAGAGAAAAGCCAGGTACTGTCTTAAGCTCTCCTGGCTTTCCCGCAGAACTAACATGAACCAAGCCATTTAACAGAATTTGGATCCACAGAACCAAGAGAAGAACCTAGGTGAACATCTCACAGCAAGGTGTGTCTATGGGAGTATGAGTGATCCAGGGGCGAGAGCAGAAACCCAGCACAGGGGACTAACCTGAGAATAGCAGCAGAAGCATTTACTCTGTGTGTGTGTGTGTGTGTGTGTGTGTGTGTGTGTGTGTGTGTGTGTGTGTTGGCAGGGAGAGCTCCAGCATGGAAGTGTTTATTGTGGGGCTGAACTCCAGTATGTCAGCTAGACATTGATCTGGTCAACACAGCTAGTCTGGAAGCCCAGGACCATGAGTCCCCTTGTTTTCAGTGAAGTATTCAGGTTTCCAGTTGAGTTCTCTCCCCCTCCATTCCTGTGGGAGAAAGTGACTCTTACCAGAACAAGGATAGTAACACAACCCTCCCTCCCCAGGCTCAGGTGTGGGCACCAGATCTCCCCCAGTGCTGATAGAGGATAAAGGAAATTAATTATATAGTCCAAGGGCCCAGTCCACATTGTTTGAGGATAACCCAGATCCCCGCCCCCACCCCAGGCCCTGGGAATGGGCCACTAATCAAGGTCCCATACACTCCAGAGAAAGCCACTAGCATCCCCCACTGACTGGCTAACTTGAAGCTCCTAAACCCAGTGCACAAAGCCTCTAGAGATCTCAACAAAAAAAGTCTGTGAACCAGCCCGATCCCCCTAACACAAAATCCTAGAATAATGAAGAAAGGTCAGTAGAAAGCAAGTTCCACAGAATGTTACCTTGAAGACAAGGATCCTAATTCAGAAGAGAATATCTCCAGCCCAGAAAGACTTCTCAGAAGAGATCAGGAAGGAATTTAAAAATCAATTGGAAAAATTGGAAAAAAGAAACACAAGAGAAAATTAACACTTTGACAAGAGAAAATTATCATCTTACAACATGAATAATTAAAATACAATTGGACAAGTGCAAAAAGAAATTCTCTCAAAATTGCAATTGAGCAAATAGAAAACTCCTTGAAAAATAGAATTGAATAATTGGAAAAGGAGTTGCAAAAGGTAAATGAAATAATTTCTTCTTTAAAAAAAAAGACTGAACCATGAAAACAATGTAAAGACTGGCAAATTGCTTTTTGTGAGGCATGGGGAGAGGGAAGTAAGATTAAGGGGAAAAGTGTAAAATTCAAAATTAAATAAAATCTTAAAAAATTGGAATCTGTGGAACTAACGACTTCACGACACAACAAGAATCTGTTAAACAAAACCAAAAAAAGTTAAAAAACATAAGAAAATGTAAAATACTTCAGCAGCAAAACAACTGACCTGGAGAATAATTCTAGGAGAGGCAATTTAAGAATCATTGGGATTCCTAAAAACATTGAGAAGTAAAAAAATCCTGGACTCCATAGTTCAGGATATAGTGACAGAGAATTTCCCTGATAACATGGAACTAGAAGGCAAAATAGTTATTGAAAGAACACATTGATGTCCTCCAGAAAAGGATCCCAAAATAAAAACACCAAGGAATATTGTACTCAAACTCTAGAGCTATAAGAAATAAAAGAAAACCCTGCAAGCAGGCAGAAAGAAATAATTTAAATACCAAGGAACAACAGCAAGGATTACACAGGACCTGACTACATCAACTTAAGGGATCAAAGGTCCTGGAATATGATATTTCAAAGACCAAGGGAGCTTGGAATGCAGCTTAGAATTCACTATCCTGAAAAACTGAGCCTCTCTTCTAGAGACAAAGATGGACAGTTAAGGAAATTGAAGACTTCCAGCTTTTTTCTGATGAAAAGACCAGAGCTAAATAGAAAATTTGGACTACAAATAGGAGAATAAAGAGATACATGAAACAGTAAAAAAAAGGGAAAAGAATAAAACTGTTAACTAATAAAATGAAACTGACTATATCCCCACTTGGGAGAAAAAGTCTCATAATTCTTAAGAATTGCAACTCTATTAGAGAGAATATACTTAGCCAGGTGCAATGGACACTGATGACTTGTCTGTAACTCTAATAGAATGACATAAAATAATATCTCTTTAAAAATGGGGGGACAGGGAAGAGACAGGAGGATGGAGGAGATTGAATAGGGTAAATTACATCAGATAAAGAGGTGCAAAGGACCTATTATAGTATAGGGGAGAAAAGGGAGGGGGTGAGAATTGCTTGAATCTTACACTCATCAGTTTTGATTCAAAGAAGTATTAAGACACACACACACACACACACACACACACACACACACACAAACACTCAATTAAATTTAGAAATTAATTTTACCTTTCAAGTACTAAAAGAAGAAAGGAAGAGGGGAGAGGAACTGACAGAAGGAAAGGAAGAAGGGGAAAAGGGAAAGGAGAAAGAAAAGGGAACAGGGTTGGATATAATGGGGGAAAACACATTGAAGCAGGTAATATTCAGAAACAAAATACTGGGAAATAGGGATTAGGTGAAAAAAAGGAGAAAAATACAAACAGAGGGAAGATAGCATGGGGGGGCAATAAAAGATTAGTAATTATAAATTTGTATGTGAACAATATGAACTTTCCCATACATAAGGGGATAGCAGAGTGGATTAAAAACCAGAATCCTACAATATGCTGCTTACAAGAAACTCCTATGAAGCAGAGAGATACATAAAGTTTAAAGGTAAAATGTTGGAGCAGAATATGTTATGCCTCAGCTGAAATGAAAAAGGCAGGGATAGCAATGCTTATTTCAGACAAAGTAGTTACAAAAACACTTCTCATTAAAAGAGATAAGGAAGGGGCAACTAGGTGGTACAGTGGATAGAGCCTTGGAGTCAGGAGGACCTGAGTTCAAATACAGTCTCAGACACTTAATAATTACCTAGCTGTGTGACCTTGGGCAAGTCATTTAACCCCATTGCCTTAAAATAAAAAAAAATTTAAAAATTAAAAGAGATAAAGAAGGAAACGCTATCCCCCTAAAAGTGTACTATAGACAATGAAGCAATTACGATACTAAATATGTATGCACCAAGTGGTATAGCTTCCAAGTACTTAGAAAAGTGAATAAGTTACAGAAAGACATGGACAGCAAAACTCTCCTGGTGAAAGATCTCAACATTCCTCTCTCAGAATTAGCTAAATCTAAACATAAAATTAACAAGAAGGAAGTTAAGGAAGCAAATAAAATGTTATAAAAAGTAGAGATGATAGACCTTTGGAGAAAATTACTTGGGGATAGAAAGGAATATACATTTTTTTTCTGCAGCACATGGCACCTACACAAAAACTGACCATGTATTAGGGCATAAAAATATCACAATCAAATGCAGAAAGGCAGAAATAGTGAATACTTCCTTTTAAGACCATATCATAAAGCAAGAAAAATCACATGTAATATTTAGCCATGGAGAGATAGAACTAAAACTAATTGGAAACTAAATAACCTCATTTAAAGGAATGTGTGGATCAAACAGCAAATTATAGATAGAATTAATGATTGATTTCATCCTAGACAATGACAATTAACAAGATAACATACCAAAACTTATGAGATATAGCCAAAGCACTTAATAGGGGATATATTGTATCTCTATTTTATCCCTAAAGATTTACATTAGAAACATTAGATCAATGAATTAAGCATGCAACTAAAAATTAGAGAAAGAACAAATTAACCCCCCAATTAAATATTAAATTCAAAATTTTAAAAATTAAAGGAGAAATTAATAAAATCAAAAGTGAAAAACTATTGAACTAATAAATAAAACCAAGAGTTGGTTTTGTGAAAAAAAACAATAAAATAGATACACCTTTGGCTAATTTGATTCAAAAAATAATGAAGAAAATCCAATTATTAGTATCAAAAATGAAAAAGTAAACTCACCACTAATGAAGAAAAATTAAAGTAATAATTCAGAACTTCTTGCCCAACTGTATGTCAATAAATTGGATAATATAATTGAAATAGGTAAATATTAACAAAAATATGTTGCCCAGGATAAATCAAGAGGAAATTAAATACCTAAATAACCTCATCTTATTGGGAACAGTTGTGTATGGGAATACTGTAAATTATCTTCACCTGATGTCCTTGAACACCAGAATCTTATCTTACTAAGTGCCATGGTAGTGAGAGTGTATTAGAGACTGGAAAGGTATTTAAGCACTGCTGTTTTGGTAAATAAATGGAGCACTTGGAAATCTTGATGGAGTACTTGGCTCCTTTGTCTTCCTTGTCACCTGTCCCTCCAATGCTTACCTGTGAAAGATAAGGGAATCCAGAAGTGGGACTCTATATATTGGTACCTGAACAGGGACTAAACAAATGACACAAAGGCCTGTTATCTGAATAAAGTCCAGAAGAAGAACATAGCAGATACAAGCAAGAGAACCAGGCGGCATCCCAGGACTGAGCACTCTGGAGAAGGTAACAAGTTTACCATGGGGCTGATGTTAAGGAAATTGGAACAAAGCAGTGTGGAGGAAAAGGAAAGTAAAATGAAAGTGCATTTGTCTCCATGACTTGAGGCAGAAGAAATAAGAAAATATTATCAAGAAAAGCTTAGGATCAGCGCTACAGAACAGCACCTAGGGAAGAGATTTCAGCAATACAAAAGGCCATAGAAAAAGCAAAAGATCAGAGAGACAGTTTGATGGATCTAGGAGCTGAGTTTCAGTGAAAACCTGTTATTAAGGAGCCAGATCCCTTTAATCCAGGAAACATTAGGCAAAGACATAAGCCACTAGATATAAAAGCAGGCAGAGATTTAAAGAAGGCAGTGGTGGGGAATATAGGGCAAGATCACCTTTTCTCCTGCTACAATTGGATACTCTACAATTGGATACTCTCGCATACTCCATATTAACCTAATAATTGGAAGTAGATAGAGCATGTTTGTCACCTGGGCAATTTGTTTTTTGAATGACAGAGTTTATAGAAGAATGTAGATGGATGGTTTTGAGGCATGCACAAGGTCCCAATGCCACCACATATTATGAACAACTAAGTGGCACAGGTCAATTTTTCTACAATGCAGACCAACTATATTATGGGTTGGAGACATATGAAAGAATTGCTACCTATACAAAAAAAATGCTTGGGGACATATTTCAACACAAAATGATAAGAAAAAGCATTTGCACTGATTAGACAAAGAAATGATGAGATTTTTGTAGATTTCTTTGCCCAGTTACAGGAGGCAGTAGGAAGAATTTTAGAAGATGTAGCAGGAATAGATGTATTAATAAAACAATTAGCATGGGGCTAATGCAAATGCTGATTGCCAGAAATCAAGAATTGGCATAAGTTGG
Source organism: Macrotis lagotis (assembly GCF_037893015.1). Lineage (NCBI taxonomy): Eukaryota > Metazoa > Chordata > Mammalia > Peramelemorphia > Peramelidae > Macrotis > Macrotis lagotis. Next base: position 215,549,280 of record NC_133666.1, read on the forward strand.
GATGCCACCATTGAAGAAATGATTCAAAGATGTGACAGAGTAGGGTCTCAGGTTTATCATACAGAATTAATGGCAGAGTCAACTTGCTAATATGCACATTGGAAATAAAGAGAAATGGACTTGCTTTGTTTGTGGAAAACTTGAACACTTAAAGAAAGATTGTTTGAGTGCCCACGGAGCTAAACCCAGAAAGGTCATGGCATATAATACTAAAACTCCATGCCCAAAGTGTGAAAAGACAGGCCACTGGGCATCAGAATGTTGACAAGGAAATTTAAATGGAGAAAGAGGCCCATCAAAATCAATCATGGGGTATGACAGTTCAGGACCAGCAAGAGATGGAATGGAAAAACCAGTATGCAGCTTTGGCAACAAGTTGACCCATATCAAACTATTGTAGGCCAAAAGTGCTGGGAAATTTAGGATGCCTCCCAATGCTTCTACTAAAGTACCTATTCACCCTTTACAATCAATAGAAGAGGAGATTGCAATCATTTTGGCTCCACCTACTCACATTATACCTTTAATAAAGTACATGAGTGGGGAAATTTTCTATGTTGCTATAATGAATGCTAATGATGATGATAGCTACATAAATGAGAACCAGTGCATAGCTCAGTTACATGGCTTTTCAAGATCTGGTATAAATAAGAAGGAAAGTGAGTTGAAAAAAGGGGTCAAAACACCACGATGAAATTGTATTTACAACTACAATTTCTTCAGAAAAATCTCTTTGTGTTATCCAAATAGAAGGAATTGCTTTCCTAGGCTTGACTGACACGGGCAGATCAAACTGTGTTCTCCACACAAAACTGGCCACACACTTGGCCTAAGCAGGTTGCTGATACTAACCTAGTAGTAGACATTGGAGGTAGACAGGAAACAGAAATTTCTTGTCAACCCTTGAAATGGAGAAAAGAAAATAAAGCAGGGACTGTCACTCCTTTCATAGTTCAAGAACTCCCTACAATATTATGGGGAAGAGATATATTATATCAATTAGGGGTTAGAATTAGCACAGATTCTCTGATTGGAACTGCCGTTGAGCTGGAAAGTGGAGCCTCCGAGGCAACACTGCCGAAGTGGGACTGAGCTTTCTGAAGTTGCAGTGTGCAGCAGAGCCAGCGATAAGAAATCAGGAATCTCAGAGGCAGTGCCGCAGGAGATAAAACTTTTTACTCAGCAGGAGTCAGTACCAACACCAAGAACGGGATGTGGAGGACCTGCATGCTGCTCCTTTTGGTCGTGGCTGCCAGTCTGACTGCGTTATGCTCATTAAGCGTGATCCAAACCCCGAAACCTACATGGAACATCAGAGACTTCTCCTAGCCAAAGACCCTATCGCAGAGCCTGATGTTGACTCAGACTTTGATGCAGACCCTGATGCTGAAGACAAATCCAGTGAGTTTCACTTTTCAGTCTACAGCCCCTGGCTTGGAGAATTGCTGGCTTCCTGAGAAGCAAGGAGAGCAAAAGTGTTACATGTTGTTGAATAGTTTGTTTTGGTGATAGCTACTGTTCACAAGGTATACTGGTGTTAATCCCCATGGTGAAGATAATTTACAGTATTCCCATACACAACCATTCCCAACATCGTGTCAGAAAAAGGAATTCAACAGCCAGCAATGAACTCCCTAAGAAAAATATCTCCAGGGCCAGATGGATTCACAAGTGAATTCTATCAAACATTTAAGGAACAATTGGTTCCAATTCTATATAAATTCTTTGAAAAATAGATGAAGATGGAACTCTGCCTAATTCCTTTGATGACACCAATATGGTGCTGATACCTAAACCAGGAAGAGTCAACACAGAGAAAGAATATTGTTGACCAATTTCCCTAATGAATACAGATGCAGAAATCTTAAATAAAATCTTAGCAAAATGATTACAGCAAGTTATCACTCAGATACTACACTATGACCAAGCAGAATTTATTGCAGGAATGCAGGGTTGGTTCAATATTAGAAAACTGTCAGTATAATTGACTATATCAATAACAAACCTAAGAAATCATAGGATTATCTCAATAGATCCTGGAAAAGCCTTTGTCAAAATACAGCACCATTCCAACTAAAACCAGTACAGAGCATAAGAATTAGTGGATTGTTCCTTAGAATGGTAAGCAGTATCTATCTGAAACAATCAACAAACATTATATGGGATGGGCATAATCTAGAGGCATTCCCAGTAAGATCAGGGGTGAAACAAGGATGCCTGTTATCATCAGTAATAGTCAATATTGCATTAGAAATATTAGCTTCTGCAACAAGAGAAGAAAAAGAAATTGGGGAGATAAAAACAAAGCTCTCACTCTGCAGATAATATGATTTTATACTTAGAGGACCCTGAAAAAGTCATCTAAAACACTCCTGGAAACAATTACCAACTTTAGCAAAGTCAAAGGATATAAAATAAATCCACATAAATCCTCATCATTTCTATATATTACTAGCAAGATACAACAGCAAGAGCTAGAAAGAGAATCCTATTTAAAATAACTTGAGACAATATAAAATACTTGGGTGTCTACCTGCATAGACAGACCCAGAAACTCTATGAAAGCAACTATAAAACACTTTTTACACAAATAAAATCAGATTTAAATAAATGGATCAATATCAACTGCTCAGGGAAAGACCAAGCCAATATAATATAAACAAGTGACAATCCTACTTAAATTAAACTACTTATTTAGTTCCATACCAATCCAACTTCCAAAAGATTACTTTAATGAGCTAGAAAAAATTGTAATTAAATTGATATGGAGAAACAAAAAGTCAAGAATATCAAGGAATTTAATGAAAAATGTGCCAAAGAAAGCATCTTAGACTTACCAGATCTACAATTATATTATAAAGCATCAGTCATCAAAAACTGTCTGGTATTGGCTAAGTAGAGTGGTGGATCAGTAGAATAGACTAGGTGCAAAAGAGACAGCAAGAAATGACTATAGTAATCTCCTTTTTGATAAATCCAAAGAATCTGGCTTTAGGGATAAGAAATTAGTCTTAGATAAAAACCATTGGGAAAATTGAAAGATAGTATGGCAGAAACTTGGATTAGACCAACATCTCATACCCTAAACCAAGAAAAGATCAAAATGGGTACAGGATTTAGACATAGAGACAATATTAAAAACACATTGGGAAAACAAGAAATAGTTTACCTATAAGCTTTATGGAAAGGGAAACAGTTTATGATCAAGGGCAAGATAGAGAACATCATAAAAAACAAACTGCATGATTTTGAATAAATTAAATTAAAAAACTTTTGCACAAACAAAACTACTGTAACCATGATCAAAAGAAATGTAGTAAATTGGGAAACAATGTTTACAACTAATATTTCTGACAAAAGGACTCATTTCCAAAATATATAGACACTGAGTCAAATTTACAAAAATAAAGCCATTCCTCAATTGTCAAATGGTCAAAGAATATGGAAAGGCAATTTACAGATGAGGAAATCAAATTATCTATCTATCTATCTATCTATCTATATGCAAAACTGCTCTAAATAATTACTGATTAGAGAAATGCAAATTAAACAATCTCTGAGGTACCACCTCACACCTCTCAGATTGACCAATATGACCAGAAAGGACAATGATCAAAGTTGGAAGGGATGTGGGAAATCTGGGACACTGAACCATTGTTGCTGGAGCTGTGAACTGATCCAAACTTTCTGGAGAGCAATTTGGAATTATGCCTAAAGGGCAATAAAAATGTGCATACCTTTTCATCCAGCAAACCCTCTACTGGGTCTATTCCTTGAAAAAATCATGGGGAAAGCGTAAAAACTTCACTTGTACAAAAATATTCACAGCAGACCTGTTCGTTGGAGCAAATAATTGGAAATTGAGGAGATATCCATCAATCGGGGGAATGGCTGAACAAATTGTGGTACATGTATGTGCTGGAGCACTGTTGTTCTATTAGAAACCAGGAGGGATGGGATTTCAGAGAAGTTTGGAAAAACTGAGCAAGATGAGCAGAACCAGAAGAATATTTACATCCTAACAGAAACATGGGGTGGTGATCAACCTTAATGGACTTGCTCATTCCATCAGTGCAATAATCAGGGTATCTGTGATGGAGAATACCATTTGTATCCAGAGGAAAACTCTGGAGTTTAAACAAAAACCAGAGATTATTACATTCTATTTTTTTTAAAGTTGTCTTATGTACTACATAATTTTGCTATCTCTAATATTTTATTTCTTCCTCAAGGATATGTTTCTTTTTCTCTCAACACATTCAATTTTGATTAATACATAGCATGGAAACAATATAAAGATTATCAGATTGCCTTCTGTGGGGGAAGTGGGGAGGGAAGGGAGGGGAGGAGGAAAATTGTAAAATTCAAAATCTTAAAAAAAGATAGGTAGAAACTAGTGTTGTATATAATTGAAAACAAAATATTTATATTATATAAAAAAAGAAAATATAACCTCATTCATACCATCAAATTATTTATTAAAATTTTAAAATAAAGTACAATTCTCCTAAGTTTGCTCTTAATTGATTTGTTAATTACCAAATTATTATCAATTCTGTCTCCATATTTGGAATATCTGCTTAGTTCTAGGAACTATATTCTAGGAAGTGGAATGCTTACATAAGGACAACTTTTGAGGATTCGATAACAGAACTAGGAATATTAAGTCTGGAAAAGAAAAGACTTAGAGGGGAATTATGATCACTTTTCCAGTTTTTGAAAGCTTGGGAGAAGAGGGATTATGTGTTTTTTTGTCCCCAGAAAATTAAGGACCAATTGTTATTAAGAGTTATTAAATTATTGAGTCATATTTTGCTCTGATACTAGGAAAAATTTCCTTCAAAGGAGAGCTATGCAAAAATAAAATGAGGATCCTTTACCAAAATCTCTTAGTGATCTTAACTAAACCTGATTCATCACTTCAAAATACCATATAAAGAAAATCAATATAAACCAGAGGAAAAATAATTTATCCCAAGAAAATTTTATAGGAAAAGTAAAAAAAAAAGATACTAAACAAATCTTATAATGTCAAAGAAAAAAGGTAAAACATCCTGAAGAGAGATATAACAGCAATAACTAGTCCATCAGAAATGATAATTGAGCAATTATGAGACCCTACAAAATAGTTTAGAAGTTCAAGAAAATAATTAAAGGAAGAAATAAGAATGCAAAGTAGGATATAAATTTGAGCACCAAAGAATTTAAAGCAACAAAAAAAGAATGAAAAGGTCACTCTTGAAAGGACTGAAGGAAACTGATATGATAAAATAAATGTATTTATACCATACAGAGGTAAATGATGGAAAGAAATATTTCTTGTATCCCAAACTATTCATAACAGTAAGGTTTGTAATTACAAAAAGCTAGAAAGAAATTCTAATGGATAATGAAATTGTATCCAGGATTGTAAGACTATATTACCATAACTATGATGTTTTTGCTTCTCTGGTCTCACCTTGGTCTCCTGTTATGAATCATCATCCAGATCCTCCATATTTGAGTTTGTATTCAAATCTCTGCTGCCCTGAGCTTTCTTCTCTTCTTTCTCTAAATTGTCATTCATAGTGACTTCATCAGTTCCTGAGCATTTGGTTACAACCTCTATTTAGATAACTAGAAAATTAATAGATCTTGACCTAGACTTTGATATGCTATAGTTCTATAGCCTATGGGCATTTTGAATAAGGCATCCCAAAGAAACTTGTTTAGCATTAGTTAAATGTTAAGCTTAGTGTTAACATGTTAAGTATTTCCAAAGCTTATTATCTTATTATCTCTCCATCTAAACTTCTTTATTTCTCTCAAAAGCACTAATTTCAGATTGTAAAACATGAGTTTCTTTCCAAGATTCTACCTGAAAGGAAGGTAGATGAACTAGATGATACATAACTGCTACAACAAAACCATGAAATTTGAGAATAACTGATCATTAATCATAAATGAGAAACTTCAGAAAGTAATTTTTTTAAATGGACAAAAAGTGAACCAAAAGTTCATACTCTTTGGAAATAGGTCAAAATAGGAAATAGAAAACTGAAAAAGGGGCATCTCTTCAACAAGGCAAGTGTCAGTGAAGAAAGAAATATATAGTCTGCATTCATCTATATCAAAAACAGCAGTGGAGGGAGAATTCCCCAGAGAAATCATCAGGATAGTAAAAAAAAATCCTAAAATGAGAATCTTGGAAGCCACGAGAGATGACACTACAGAGGGACCAGCAGATATCAACCAGCATAGTCCCATAATATTCAGACTGCAACTACCCAGGATAAGAGACTCTAAGATAAGGAACTGAGCTTTATCTGTCACTATGGACCATAAAGTTCCAGGAGATTCCAACTCTGGGAGGTGCAAATCAGTGCAAGAAATTAAGGAATCCAGGTTAAACTAAGTAGGAGTGGCAATCCTACTCAAATGTGCATCAAGAGAAAAACATCTCTGACACATAGACCCAAACCATGAATTAAAGTTTGAAAGATAAGTAAATCAAAGAAAAAAACCATGTAATGTCAAAAATTATTACCATTCTATAGAATTCAAATAAGAAAGACTACAAGTGTTAGTCATTTTATTCTAACAAACTGTTAGTACATTGATATCAATGAGACAACCCACAACATTCTGTCCCAATTTTATTAAGAATCTCTTAATCTGATTTATTTCTAGTTCTGATTGACAATTGTTAAGTTCTATTTTTTAAATACATATTATTGTTATTATTCACAGGCATCAGCAAGCATGAAGATTTCAATATATGAAAAGAACAAGAAACTTGTATAATAAACCTTTAACATCTATTATATCTAGATTTTTAATTTTTTATAATTCTGAAAATAAGCACCAAAAGAATTAGCATTCAAGGGGCAGCTAGGTGGCACAGTGGCTAGAGCACTGGCCCTGGAGTCAGGAGTACCTGAGTTCAAATCTGGCCTCAGACACTTAATAATTACCTAGCTGTATAGCCTTGGGCAAGCCACTTAACCCCATTGCCTTGCAAAAAAAACTAAAAAAAAAAAGAATTAGCATTCATACAGCAGAACACAAAGTAGGATTTTCAGTATGATTCTGTAAATTTCTATTTCATATCACGATTTTTTAAAAGGATGCAGCAATTATATAGCATTTTCAAACTATCTAGTTTGTCTTTGTTTCTCTCTGAGCTTTTTTTCTGTGATCTTTTATGTATGAAAAATTACAATAATCCTTTTTTATTGCATCAACATTCCCAGACCTCTTTAATACTCTCCCTCCACTTAATTAAAAGAGAAAAATGGGAAGGAACCCCCACCCCGCTACAAATAGGCATAACCATGCAAATATATGTGTGAGGGAGAGGATGTTCAAAATTCATTTACTTATACATTTTGTCCATCACTAATCTCAGGATGTGAGAAACATTTTTAATCATAAGTTTTCTCTTGATCATGACTGTCCATTGTTTTGATAAGAGTTCCATTCTTTCAAAGTTCTTGGAATTTGTTTTGTTTTGTTTTTTCTAACAATTGCTGTCCTTTTATAAATTGTTTCCTTGCTTCTACATATCCTACCTTGGAAGTTTCTGATCACACTCAGACTTTCCCTGGGGAGATCCCCCCTCTTGTTTCTTCCACACCCCAAATCTTGCAGGTTTTTTGTGTTCCATCCCTGGTTTCATTGGCAATCATTTTGCTTAAAGGTGCTCTCTTTTCTATTATCCCTGAACTTCTGATGAAACTCTTGCCCAGTCCAAAAGTATAAAATGTCACTTTACATGAATGATCCTTTTATCCACTGACATGAAATGATTTTTTAATTACAGAGCTATATATCTTAAAGTCTTCAGAGAAAGTATCCTAATAAATAGGGTGTGAACTTTGAAGATTTCATGAATTTATAAAACAAAATTTTGCTTCTATGGTGTATTTCTGAATATAGATCAAAAGAGATACCTTAATGAATGGTGTTAAATTAATTAACTGATCAGTTCATAGGTAAGGATACATATTGCAAAGAACAAGACATCTTTTAAATAGATTCAATGCTTTCCAGTTAATCTTCAAATTTAAATAAAAAAGTTGATTTCTACTTAAATACATTCATCCTTACGTTTTTACTTTCAGTCACTGATAGATGAATTTCTATGAGAATGAACTAAATAAGAAAAAAAGGAGAAAAATGTGCAGCTAAATGTAAAAATGCTACAAAAATGATACAATAATTAGCTTGTTTAAACCTAGGGGTATTATAAAAGCCCCCTTAGATCTGTGGTTTTTTCCCTCTTAGAGAAGTTCCTCTAAGGAATTTCTATCTAACAAAAAAAAGTAAGTAATACAATCACAATTGTTCTAAACCTGATTTAGAAAAACTCCTAAATTTTAGGCAAAGTTTTAGGACTCCATCTTAATTTACTTTTGAGGCTAAGTTCAGATGACCAAATATATAAAGAAACAAGAGTATTTCTCCTATGTTAACTTTATTACATAAGAACATTATAGATTGAATCAATCAATCAGACCTAGGTGTAAACAAGACCTGAATGACATCTTCTGAAATTACTGAACAATACTTCAATTAGGTGCAACTGGATATCTGTTCCAGTTGGTTGATTACCCCTTAACATACTTGTGAAAAAGAAAATCTATTTCAGGGAATCTGACATTTTCTGAAGAATGTAGGGAAGATAGGAAAAACCATAACTGAGAAATAAAGAATCAGCAGTACATGGACAAATGGCAAAGGAGAAAGAAAATTAATCCTGAACTGTAGCCAAAATGGGAGATATTGGGAAAGATCATTGGCTCTACAGGCAACTCAGAGCAGAAGACAGGGCAATTATAAGGGCCTCTTTATGGGGAAGGACTAATTTGCTCAATTCCTGGTGCTTGTCTAATAATGCTGTTATTACCAATATACTTCCATTATCCTAAATAGAGGGACTGCTTCGTGAGAGGAAGAGAGAGAGAGAGAGAGAGAGAGAGAGAGAGAGAGAGAGAGAACAAGACAGACATATAGACAGAGACAGAGAGACAGACAGAGAGAGACAGAGACAGAGTCAGAGACAGAGACAGAGACAGAGACAGGGACAAGGACAAAGACAGGGCCAGGGCCAGGGCTAGGGACAGGGACAAGGACAGAGACAAACACCGAGACAGAGAAACAGGAAGAAAAGTAAGGTTCTCAGGATAGTCCTTTTATAGTTTAGATTAGGTAGCTGGAACAGAATGACACTCATGTCATTCAACAGTTAATAAAGAGATTAACATAGATTTAATAGAAGGCTATGCAACAAGGATAGACATTAGGGACACCTGGAATTGATTCATCTGAAGGAAGCTTTCTGTCAGTGAAACATTAGCATATGCCTGGAGCTACTTGTAACTGTTTTGTAATTAGGTAACTAAGAAGTGATGCCAACAACCTGAGCCAGCTAAATCTTGAGGATAGTCTCAATAACCTTTTGTTTTGTTTTGTTTTGTTTTGTTTTCTTCTTTTTTTTGGCAAGTCAATGGGGTTAAGGGGTTTACAATCTCTTAAGATCACAGCTAAATAATTATTGTCTGAGGTTAGATTTGAACTCAGGTCCTCTTGACTCCAAGGCCAGTTCTGTATTCACTGTGCCATCTAGCTGCCCCTCAAGAACCTTTTAAAGGAAACACTACTAACTTATGAGGTAACAGGTTACTCACATATCCTTCCTAGCACATGATAATCCTGAACTCTGAGAATAGAAATCTATGGTATATAGCCGTTGGACCTACAATGGTACAGCTCTCTTCCCTTCCTTAGAGTAGAATGGACTTGTTGACTTTCCATTTTGGAGAATAGGTACTAAGGCACAGAAAACTATCTTGGTTAATAAATTCTCTATGTAATGACATTGGTATTTTCAGATAAAGTCATTTTTCCTCTCACTGGAGATGTTTCCCTTTGGCTTTTCAGATTTCAATTTTGAAATATATTCCATGTCCTGAACTGATTTATTTTAGGTCATGGAATCCTACACATCTTTTTCCCTGGGCTTAACTATTTTCTAATAATTACCTGAACTTGTTCCTTCATTTCTCTTATTTTAGCGAAGACTAGAGAAAAGTATTTAAATAATATCTTTATAGTTCATTGGATTTTCCTATGTTCAGTTGTAAGTTATAATAACAACTTAATTTTTTTAAGTTCTATGATTTATTAGTACTATTTAATGACATAATTTCCCAACATACTATCCCTATGGTAATTTAAACTACCTAAATATTACTTATTCCTCTAACATTTGACAGAATTCATGTGTAAATCTGTGTAGATGGGAAGGTTTAACCTTTATAGTTCATTTATGAACAGCTTTGTTTCCTTTGTGAGAATGAATCATTTAAAATCTCTATTTTCAGAGTTTTTTCTTCAGTTTTGGCATTTTATTTAACTGTAGGGTATGATCAGTTTCTTTTACATTTTTGTTTTATTGAATAAGCTAAAGAAGACAACCAAATTCATCACCAATTACTAATTTTGTAAATCTATTATATCATCCCTCTAAAATTTTGAGAGAATAGTCTATCTTCATATTTAGAGTGTCTGATGAAAACCAGAGAAGAGAACAGATAGGGCTTCAGAAATTATCTTCTATTGAACTTCATGTCTTCAGAATCTCAAAATTGACTGAGGAAGATAAAATAGGATTCTAGTTTATCTAATTTAATTACTTATTAATTACACAAAAGTTATCTAACAAAAAATATACATTTGACACAGAAGAGCAAATATCAACCTTAAAATTTCTCTCAAACCACAAAACCCCATTGACTTTGTTCAGTTACACATTAAAAAGCAAACTCTTATGAGGAATCAAAAAGTTCACTGCCTACTTAATTAGTGTCTATTCAAAATCTTTGTGCTTATGGACACTGTAGATAGTTACTGATTGGGCCTCTGAATTAAATAGGAAGTGAAGATTTGGGAAATTGGTCCAAAAATACTTGTTACAACAAAGGCTCTTCAGGATTTCCCTAATGGTGCTGAGTTTATGAATCATGGAACAGAATGTTCTCAAAAGAATCTTGGGGTATCAAACTCAGGGACCATACTATAAAGTTCCAAGTACTCTAGGAACCAGATTAAATGTAATTTGAAAAAATTTTAATAAGGCAAGTAAAATAGGATAAGTCATTGTCAGTGTTAAAATGTAGTTTTCTGTGCCACAAAATCTGTTTCTATTTGAGTTTGACATTACTTTGATAGATGACCCAAAAGATAATTAAGAAACTTGGTATTTATAAGTGACAATGCCAACCTTAAGAATCAAAGGAAAGGGGCGGCTAGGTGGCACAGTGGATAAAGCACCAGCCCTGGAGTCAGGAGTACCTGGGTTCAAATCCGGTCTCAGACACTTAATAATTACCTAGCTGTGTGGCCTTGGGCAAGCCACTTAAGCCCCATTGCCTTGCAAGAAAAAAAACCTAAAAAAAAAGAACCAAAGGAAAAAAGGAAGCATCTGAATACATGATATTGCTCAGTTATTATTGTATACTTGGTTATTCACTTGTACATACAGCATGTATAGAAATAGAGGTGAACCTCTCTAACTATAGTTTCACAATAATGAAATAATTGTTATAAGCAAACCTTGCCATAATATATCTTATCCTTTTTTAAAAACAACATTTGGAGTTACCTGAGACCATGACATGATGGAGGTGATGCCACAATATGCATGTGAATTGGATTTGAGTGAGGGGTGCTGTTCTATGTCACCAGTATCACTTTCCAGTCATCAGGGTCCAGTGGCCAGATATGAATCAGGATGACTGGAAATATTATTATTATTATTTCAGAGGCAAAGGAAAAGGATTTCCTACCCCACAAATCATCTCTTGACATTGTCTTTATTCTCCCCCTTATTTCTGGCCTTCCTAAATTCTTATATAGATCAATAAAAGAGCCTTCTAACTGGTCCTATGCCTATGATCTTCCTGTACTCTGAAAGCTATCTTTACACCACTGCCAAAATAGTCTTCCTAATGCATTGTTCTGTTTATGTCATTCCTTGAATCAAAAATCTTTAACAGTTACTCATTACTTTTAAAAAGTACTATAAATTCCTTACCTTAGTTTTCCAGGCCTTCCAAAATGTGGTGTGTTATAGCTTTATTTCATACTGTTCCCTTTCAAAAGATCAAGAAGCCAGTCAAATTAGATTATGCTATTTTTTTCTCATTTAATTTTTATTTTATTTTTCTTAAAAACATGTAAAATATTTAACTTTTTTTTAATTTTGAGTTTCTAATTCTATCTCCCTCTTTTTCTGTTTCCCTCTCCTTAAGAGCTAACAATTTGATATAGATTAAAAATATACAGTCAAGCAAAATATTTCAATATTACCCATTTTGAAAAAGAAATCAGACCAAAAAGTAAACTAAAGAAAATAAAGTAGACTTCCAGATTCAGATTCCATCAAATATTTCTCCAGAAGTAGATAGCATTTTTCATCATAGGTCCTTTGGATTTGTTTTAGATTGTTTTATTTATGCCATATTATTTTGATAATATTTTGGCTAATAGCCCTTGGAAGGCCAGATATGAATCATTTAAACTAAGTCCCTCTCTCTTCTGCAATTGTAAAAGATGTGGATATAGGCGTGGCTAGGTGGCACAGTGAATAGAGCACTGGCCTTGGAGTCAGGAGTACCTGAGTTCAAATCTGACCTCAGACTCTTAATAATTACCTAGGCGTGTGGCCTTGGGCAAGCCACTTAACCCCATTTCCTTGGAAAAAAAAAAAAGATGTGGATATACTAAATAGTATATCACGAAGAAAGTGTTAAAATTTCAGGCCAGTGTCACCAGGGCACTGTTAATCTTTGCCCATTCAGCTTCACTTTGGGGTATGAAATCCCTTAAGCATCAAAGAAAGGCAGATTACTCATCTTTGAATCATTTTTTCTAAATCAGGCTGAACTATTCCTAATCAGCAAAGCTACTTTGTTCCTCATAGTCTGGGGATTCTGAAATTGGGTTAACTACCTACATTGCTGATGTGATTGTCAATGCTCCTTTATAAACTTTCAATGAATCTCATCCTAAAATTGCAATGTTACTGTTTCATGTGATTACTTACTGCACCTTTGAACTAGATAGAGACCAAGGCAGCAGGTGACAGAAAGACTAGTGCTCTGGGCCTGCAGCCAGACAGTCCAGAGTTCATGTACCAGCTCGGTTACCCTAGGAAAGTTATTTTTGCTCTGTTTGCCTCAGTTTCCTCAACTGCAAAATGTAGATAAAAAATAGCATTTCCTTGCCAGCATTGTTATGACCAATCAAAAGAAATAATATTTGTTAAATACTTAGTTAATGTCTAGCATATAGTTGGTGCCATAAAACATTGCTGTTGCTACCCTTGACTACATGGACTAACAACCCCCAAGAATAGAGTTCAAATTCAGCCTTAGATACTTACTAATAGGTCACTTTTACTCTGTTTCCTTTGGTTTCCTATATCTGCAAAATGAGAACAAAAATAACACTTGTATCCCAGGGTTATTAAGAAGATCAATAAGGTAATATTTGTAAAGTACTTAGTATAATGCCTAGAATATAGTAAATGTTATATAAATATTATTATTAATAATATTATATTACCATTGTCATTTTTATTATCCCTGACTATATATATATATATATATATATATATATATATATATATATATATGCATCTATTAACTCCGGAATAAAGAATAGGCCAAAAAAAGAAACAACAGAGAGCAGGGGGAAAAATGAAATTCCCATTTGGGGATCTCCATTGCTAATTTCAACTCTTGAGAAGACATGGTCCTGGAGGGGGGCATGAAAGGGTGATAGAGAGCCAAGATCACCCTAGAGTAGATTCAGCAAAGCAAGAAGAAAATCAAAGGTAGTCATATCACAAATAAGGATAACAACTATTTGGAATCAGAAAGAACTTGTTCAAAACTCACCTCAAATACTTAATGACTGATTCTGGGCAAATCATTGAAAGCTTTTCTATGCCTCCAAATAATGCTATAAGGATATAATTGTTGTTTGTAATTAGCAGAAGCAGTTTCTTCCTGAAAGACCATAATACCAAAGAAATCCCAGCTCTGAATCAATTTCATATTCAAGGGCAAGAGAAGAGGAAGGGAAAGAAAACTAAAGCCAAGGAAAGTTAGTAGGCTTGGCATGAATATGATGAATCAAATTTTTATGGTTGTGTACGTGTATGTCTGATTACACGCACACATGAGCATAGTGTTTAAAACTGGGTACACTGGCATGTTAAAGATTAATTTAGAATGGAAAGTGATTTTATTTCTCCAGATAGTTTCTAACTAAAAAAGACCTTTGGGGCAGAAAAAATATTAGATTTCTGATTTTGTTTATTTCTATATTGGGTATGGGAAAGGTAGGGACTCTGTCTCTTCAATAAGGGGAAAAACCTTCAAAATTATAGATAATTCAGGTGACTTAATTATGAAAAAAAGAACAAGATATTCATGAATCTACACAAGTAGTTGCCATGGAAAGTGTTAAAGTAAATGTTTTAGAGATTAGAGTTTTATTTATTTATTTAGATGGCTGGGGGGGAGGGGTGTTTTTGAAAATAGAACTGTCAGGAGAACACTGTGATTTACTTCATGGTTGTTCTGCTTCCTTCCTGTACAACCATAGGAATATCATTCAGTTAGGACAGGAATCTTTTCTATTAAATGAGAAAATTTATCATGATTAGCTCTAAGAATTTCTCCAGCTTTACATCTAGGAGCTTATAAATTTGCACATAAGATATAATACCAAATGAATATTGTTTTGTATATGTGAGTGTATATGTGTGTGTGTTTGTTGTATGGACATATATACATATTTGTATCTATATAGTGTGTATGTATATGTTTATATTGTGCTTATATATATCTCATATATATATATATATATAAACATATATACATAGTAGCTAAATGGCTCAGTTTGCTTCAGTTTCCTTATCTGTAAAGTGAGCTGGAAAAGAACTGGATTGGAAATATCTGTCCAGTATCCTTGCCAAGAAAACCCCAAATAGAGTCATGAAAAGTCAGACATGACTGAAAAAAAAAACAAAAATGTACTCATATGTATACAGTCAAATCTTATTATTTAAAAATTCAGTATTTGTTAATTTGCCTAATCACTAAAATTTATTTGTAAATAACTTAATAAGCATGGCATTTTCCTGGCCATTCACAGACATTCATGGTTTAACCTTCAGATAACCAGCTGAGGTTGAAGAAGGGTAATGCTCTGCCTTCTTATTTCAACTCTCAGACAAATAAAATCAACATCCTTTCCATAGTCTCTAGTGCCACAGTTTTTGCATTTTTGCTGGTGATTTTGCAGTTTAAAATGACATTCAAACATAGTGTATTGAAATGCTATCTAACGTTTCTTTGAGGAATACCTTATGGAGAAAATACATGTGTTAGATAAGCTTCATTCACACATGAGTTATAGCATTTTTGGCCATGAATTCAATGTTAATGAGGCAACAATATGGTACATCCAGAAAAAGGAAGAGGGAATTCAATGACTATATATGTGACTGCTCCAGAAAATGGTAAAGTAAATGTGACCAGACTCTTGTGGGACTCTAACTCTGTATTTTCCCTAGAATCAATGGTTTAGCATTTGCTAATTCAGTGTTCACTATGACTTTATAAAATATAATGGCTCTGACCAACAAGAATCAACAAGGTATATATGAGAGTGACTGCATATGTAAACATTTATTCAGGTGTGTAGGTAGATATAAGAATATATACACATACACATATATACATATATTTTATACATGTGAATGTTTTATTTATAAAAGCTAGATAATATATAAAATAGAAATAAGGATAAAGATGAATGCGATATGATATAGAGATAAGTTCAGATTTTGACTGATCATTTATGCACTAGACTATGACTGTCTTTTTACCAGAGAGTATGACCTGATGACTTTAATCTTTATATCTCTGGAACTTCTATATTGGAGTCCTGCTGTGCTGAATAATGAGTGTCTTTCCTGGTCCACTACTTCAGATAGTAGGATGTGATCAGGGGTATAAGGTGTGGTCAGGAATAGTACCTCTTGTTTGAAGGTTGCCCAATCCTTTTCAGGGCTTCTTTCCATCTTTGATGCCCTCCTGATCAACCCCTCATCTATACCCCCAAGAAGCTGTAGCATGCACAGTATCCATACCCTGGTATATCATGTTGACAGACAGGCTAAACCAGCTTAAAGGTAACAGAAGAGTCTCAAACATGTTGATGAGTTGGTGGGGAGAAGGTCTACTCTAAGCAAATGAAGACCTCCCTTAGTGAAATGGTAGAGCAAACAATTTATTTCAAAGCCCATGAAGATAACTGCAGCAGGTACTGTGGTTAGACTATAAAGACATTGAAGTTATCCACTGCATCTTAAGCCTTCACCAGTTGTCTTGACTCTATCCTGTCACTGGGACTGTGATGACTCTGGAAGAGAGAGTGAGGCTTATGACTTTGTCCAGCTGTGCCTCATTTAAATCCAATTTACACATGAATCAAAAAATATTACCCATACTGTTTTACCATGTTTAGCTATCTTAAAGACCTGTGGCAACAGGCAAGAGATAAAGCAGTAGTTGTAGATGCACTGGGAACTGTAATCAAAACCCTGCATATAGGTGGCCTGACCATAAATTCATCTTCTCAGTAGAAGCAGCAGTGGGATCTAGTAGTCCCCTGGATATCTGAGCAGATTTTTAAGAATCACAATGTATACTTCCTAGTATGAGGAAGGAACTAGAAAAGGTGCCCTAAAAATTGTCTGCTCACCCAAACCTGGCCTGATTACCACAGCAGACAGGGATCTGACCCAATAGTTGAATTTCAAAATAATGTACAAAAACTTCTGTCAAGTGATCGATCATCAGCAAAGAGAATGTGCACACATTTACAGACAGCACAAAGTCCAGTAGGCCTTAAAGAAGTGGAGATCTTATTGCAAGGGAACTCAACCAGTATCACATCCAAATGGCAGCCCTGAGTGAAACAAGGCTGTCAGTTTCCTGAAATGGAAGCTGGAAATATTTTTCTGGAGTGACTGGAAAGAAATGGATCCATGTAGTTGGTGTAGGTTTTTGCAATCAAAACTAATCTGTTCAACAAGTTTATTTGCCTATGTAAAAGGAGAGAACAAAAAAAATGGGCTGATGACAATGCAATTTGCTAGGGAAACATCATGCCACCATCATCAGTGTCTCTACTCCCAACATGATGAACCTCAATTAGAGAAAATAAAACTTTTATGAAGACCTAGAGATAATTATCATCAATGTGAAAAAAGAGGCCAAGCTTGTAATTCTTGGTATCTTTAATGCTAGAATTGACTCAGACTATCAGACATGGTATGGAGTCATTGGGAGGAATGGAATTGGAAACAGGAACGGCAATGGTAACTTACTACTGAAGGCTTGTGGATCTCATGATAATCTGTCTCATCACCAACTTTGTCTTCCATTTATCTAAACATGATAAAACTTAATTAGTGTACCTTTGTAGCAAACTTAGTTGTTTAATAGAATGTGTGATGGTAAGAAGAGATATTATGTGATAGTTCTGAAGGCAATGTGTGGTGAAGAGTGCCCGGCTGATCATACACTTATCCTCTCCAAGCTAAAAATACACATTCAAGAAAATCAATGGCCCAAAGATAAAATGACTACCAAAGGAATTAATGTAGACAGATTCTCTGAGAGGGGTAGTTTTCACAAACTTGGTGGAGAAATTGAGCTAACACATAAAGTTGGCAATAGAAAAGGAGTGGGCCACTTTCAGAGATTTGGTAAACAGCACTTCATTTACTTATCTGGGTCAGAAAACTTGCAAACATCAAAACTGTTTGATGAAAATGATGGGGGGAAAATTCAGAAGCTGATAAAGGAAATATAAGAACTCCAGAGGTTTACCAGCAAGATAGTCTTTCCATATCTAAGAAGGCAGCAGTATTTAATTCCATCAAAAGTATAGTACAAGCAAAGCTTAGAGAGCTATAGAATTCTTGGAACAATAAGAAGGCAGACACTATACAATTTTATGCTGATAGCAACAATCCAAAATGCTTTTATGATGTTCTGAATACCATTTATTAACCAAAGACCTATAGTGCATCTCAATTATTCAGTGCTAATGGAGCCACATTGTTTAGAGATAAAGACTTGATCCTCTAGAGATGTGTTGCAAACTTTCAGACTGTCATCAATCGGTGATGAAACCAATGACTGTTTACATTCCTTCCTAGCTGAATTTCTAACTGAAGAAGAGGTTCTGAATGTCATTAGGTTCCTTTCATGTGGCAAAGCATATTGGACCAATTATTCCAATTGAGATTCACAAGGTGAGGGTTTCTTTGTTCATATAAAAACTGACTAAAATTTTTCAGGTTATAGGACAATAGAAGGTTAACCCCACAGGAGTTCAAGGATACCTCCATTGTCCAACAATATGAAGGCAAAGAGAATAGATTGCCCTGTGATAATCATGGGGTGGGAGGAAAGGTTTCTCTCTTAGTCATTCCTGGCTAGATTCTTGCCAGACTCCTCCTTAGAAGGAGATGGAAGATGGTCACCTACCTGAGAGCAAGCTAGTGTGGCTTCAGAAAGGGCAAGGAGGAATCTATATGGTATTTGCTGTTCAACAACTCCAGAAGAAATGCCATTAATAGAATAGAAGTTGTATACAATGTTTATAGATTTGATCAAGGTCTTTGATACTGTCATTCATGAGGGCTAAGGGAAAATTATGTCAAAATATGGTTGCCCAAAGAAGTTAATCAGTATGGTATATTAATTTCATTATCTTATGCCCAGATTTCAGATAATAGATGATGTTCATGTACTTTTCCTATTATAAATGGAATAAATAATACTGTTTCCTTGCTCACATGCTTTTTTAGAATGATATTTTCAGCCATGTTGCCAAGCATCTTCAATGAAGATAAATGCGGTATGAAGGTCAACAACACCGATGACAAACTGTTCAACATGAAAAGGCTATAAGCCAAGGCTAAAGCGGAGGGAGAGTTATACATGTTTTTTGTTTGCAGATGATTTTGCATTCAATTCAGCCTCTAAATCTAAGATGCAACAAAGTACACATCGACTTTGTTCTGCTTGTTTCCATTTTTGCCCACCAAAAACAAAAATCCATCAACCAGCACCACACCATCCATATGTGAAACCTTTGTTTACAGCAAATGGAAAAGTTTCAAATACTGTGGAGAAGTTCCCTTTGATTTTATACTTTCCAAGGAGGTTCACATTGATAATGAGGTTGATACATGCATTGCCAGAGCTGAATCAGTGTTTCAGAGGCTCTGAAGGAAAGTGAGGAAAAGAAGAGGTATTAGACTGACTACTAAAGTGAAGAGAAACTTGTAAATGCTTGTAAATACTGTATGCCTGTGAAAATTGAACAGTTTAGCAGTACCATTCCAGAAAACTGAATCACTTCTATTTGAATTGTCTTAGAGAGATTCTGCAGATAAAAATACCAGACACTGAGGTTCTTTTTCTAACTAATCTGCCAAACATTCAAACTCTTCTACAGAAAGTACAACTCTGGATTGGCCATGTTGTTCATATTACCCTAATGTATAGTTTCCTAAAAGACTATATTTTTGGAGAACTCAATACTGAGCAAGTGGTCAGAAAGAGAGGCAAAAGACACTTTCAAAGTCTCTCTTACACATTAGAATTGATTGTATAATATGGGAGACACTGTCATAGGACTGCCCAGCATGGCATGCCCTCATCAGAGTAAATGTCCTGTTCTATGAGCAAAGTATAATTGAAATAATTTTTAAAAACCCATGAGATATGCAAATTTAAAGAAGTCACTCCAAATATTTACATGGCCTGTTTATGACCAACCTATGGTATAGCATTCTGACTTCTTATTGGTCTGATTAGTCAGTTAGACTATCTGTAACTTGACTCTAATATAATGATGTAAGTTTGGACTCTTTGAGAACTAAGGACAACAACCAACCATATGAATCATGCTTTACAGTCACCTTGCAATCATATAGTAGCCCTCTCTTTCTCTCCATTCCCTAAATCTCCCTGGAGCATGATTAAATTAATTCAGCATCATACCTGGAAGGAGTATGTCAAGCTACTCCTTTATTTTCCCAGTCACTATCTTTGTAACCTTCTAAACCAAGTTGACCCTCTTCTATGTATGTTGCTTCACTCTATTAAAATGAGCACTATTAAAATATATACTTCAGGGAATAGATTGTAATAGATTGTTTTTGCCTTTATATCCCCAATGCTAATCAAAAAATAAGTACATAATAAATTTGATTTTCACTCATTATTCCTTCCTAATATGGTGTAATGCATTTTAGAAACAGAATTAATTATGGAATTATACATGCATTTGTAAATTTTGCATCAGGATGATTTTGCCACCAAGAATTTTGACAGTGAGAAGGACACTAGTATTCTTGGATCAGAGGGTCTGTCCCTGAATCACCACAGATCAATGAACAAGTTGCTAGTGGCCTTAACTTGGAATGTTGCCCATCACAAGAAACTTGGGACATCATCCTTGTGGCCCAGGAGCAAAACTCAAAATGAGAAAGAAAAGTCAGAGAAAAAATTATATGAAGCCAAAGAAAAGCACAACACCATCTCATAAGAGGATGGCAGGAAATATACTAAATGTAAAGCTTTGGAGGAGAATATGAATTCATCTTCAACCCAAAAACATGGGACTGGAGGAGCTCAAAAGGGATTTTAAAAATCAAGTAAAAAAACTGGAGAAAGAAATGCAAGACAAATTCAACATCTTGAAAAAGGAAGCACAAAAATTGACTGAGGAAAATTAATACTTTAAAAATAGAATTGAGCAAATGCAAAAAGAAAATAATTCCTTCAAAAATACAGTTGGACAAATGGAAAAATATTTTAACAGCTCCTTTAAAAATAGAATCGGTGAATTGGAAAAGGAAATACAAAAAATTTAGAAAATAATAACTTGAAAAATAGACTTGGGCAAGTGAAAGCAAATGACTCTATAGGACATCAAGAATAAGTCAAGTAAACATTTCTAAAAAAATGAAAAAATTGAAGAAATGTAAAATATCTCATTGGAAAAACAACTGACCTGGAAAATAGATCCAGGAGAGATAACTTAAGCATTATTGGAATCCCTGAAGGCATCGATCCAATAGTGATCCTGGACAAAATCTTTCGAAAAAATCATCAAGCAAAAATTCCCTGATATATTAGAACCAAAGAGCAAAATACTCATTGACAGAATCTACCAAATCTCCTCCTGAAAAGGATCTCAAAATAAAAATATCAAGGAATATTGTAGTCAAATTCCAGAATTATCAGATCAAAAACTTTAAAGTTTTCCTGATGAAAAAAGGAAAAAAAAACAGGGTTCCAATTAGGATCATATCAATAACAAAACTAATAGAAATCATATGATTATCCCAATAGATATCTCAAAAAAGCTGTTTTTTTTAGGTTTTTTGCAAGGCAAATGGGGTTAAGTAGCTTGCCCAAGGCCACACAGCTAGGTAATTATTAAGTGTCTGAGGCTGGATTTGAACTTAGGTACTCCTGACTCCAGGGCTGGTACTCTATCCAATGTGCAACCTAGCCACCCCTGAAAAAGCTTTTGTCAAAATGGAGCATCCATTGCTTTTAAAAAAGACTAGAGAACATAGGAATAAATGGAGTTTTTCCTTAAAATAAGTAACGTCTATGTGAAATCATCAGCAAGTGCTATATGAAATGGATATAAGTTAGAAGCATTCACAAGATCAGAAGTGAAACAAGGATCCTCCTTATAACCATTATTCAATATTGTGTTAGAAATGTTAGCTTTAGCAATAAGAGAAAAAAAGAAATTGAAGGAATTAGAACTGGCAGTAAGGAAGTAAAACTCTCACTCTTTGAAGATGATTTGATTGTATGCTTAGAAAATCCTAGAAAATCAGCAAAAACTATAAGAAACAATTATCAAATAGCAACATTGCAGAAAAAAAATAACCCATATAAATCATATATATATATATATATATATATATATATATATATATATATATATATAACCAACAAAGCACAGCAGCAAAAATCTAAAAGAGAAATTCCATTTAAATTAACTATATACAAAATAAAATATTTAGGAGTCTACCTGCCAAGACAAACCTAGTAACTTAATGAAAACAATTAGAAATTGTTTCACACAAATAAAATCAGATCGAACCAATTGGAAAAAATGTCAGTTGTTGCAGAGTAGGTTGAGCTAATATAAATGAAAATTCTACCTAAATTAAATTACTTATTCAGTGCTATACCAAACTACCAAAATTTGTTTTATTGTGTTAGAAAAAGTAGTAACAAAGTTCATATGGAGTAGCAAAAGGTCAAGAATATCAAGGAAATTATTGAAAAAATGCAAAAAAGGTAGCCTAGTCATACCTGATCTAAAATTATATAATAAAGCAGCAGTCATCAGAATTATTAAATACTGGCTTAGTAATAAATTGGTAGATCAGTGGTATAGATTAGGTACAAAAAATAGCAAATGACTATAGTAATTTATTGTTTGATAAACATAAAAACTCAAGTTTCTCGGATAAGACCTCATTTTAATAAAACTGCTGGGTATACTTGGAAAAATATGACAGAAATTAGGCATAAACCAATAACTCACACCCTATACCAAGATAAAATCCAAATAGGTATAGGATTTAGACATAAAAGGTGATAATATAGGCCAGTAAGGAGAACAAGAAATAATTTATCCATTGGATCATCTATGGAGAGATGAGGAGCTTATTCCAAAGGAGAGAGAGAGACAGAGAGAGAGAGAGAGAGAGAGAGAGAGAGAGAGAGAGAGAGAGAGAGAGAGAGAACATTATAAAATGCAAAATGGATGATATTACTAAATTGAATTTAAAAAGTTTTACCCAAGATACACCAGTGCAACAAGATTAAAATTAATAAAGTAAGTTGGGAAACAATTATTACTGTCATTGTTTCTTGTGCTTTCTTTCTTTTTTTTTAAGGATTTCACAAGGCAAATGGGCTTAAGTGGCTTGCCCAAGGCCACACAGCTACATAATTATTAAGTGTCTGAGGTTCGATTTGAACTCAGGTACTCCTGACTCCAGGGGCAGTATTCTATCCACTGTGCCACCTAGCCACCCCATCAGTGTTTCTTATATTCTCATATAGAAAACTGAGTCAAATTTATAAGAATATGACTTATTTCCTAATTAAATTGTCAAAGAACATGAACAGACTTCTCAGATGCAGAAATATAGTCATATGAAAACATGTTCTAAATCATCAGTTATTAGAGAAATGCAAATTAAAACAACTCTGCAGTACAATAATCATAAGACTATTATAAAGGTCGTGTGATAGAAAATACTATTTTCATGTTTTAAAATTTAATTTATGCTTTATAATTTTTCCCTCTCATTATTTTTACTTTATGTTTTGATTCTTCTTTCACAGCATGATCAATGTGTAAATATGTTTAGCATAGCTATACATGAATAAACTATATTAGATTGGTCTCTGTCAAGGGGAGTAGGAAGCGAAGGGAAGGAGGGAGATGATTGAAACTCAAAACCTTCCACCAAAAAATGAATTTTGAAAAATATTTTGAATGTAGTTGGAAAAATAAATAAATTCATTATTAATAAAAAATGAATTCCAATGAAAACATATCAATAAAAATCTATATCAGGCTAAATTTCAAACCAAATCCTGAAACAATTTGATTATCTTCTCTTTTTCATTCCTCCATTTTTTTGCTCTGCTCTCTTCTCTATTATTGTTTTCAATTTTTCTTCTTTTCTCCTTTTCAATAATTTCTGATTATCTAGTTCCTTTTCTTACTTTCTTTTGGCTTTCTTTCAGATCTTATGAGTCTCTTTTCAAAACACTTTTTCCTTTCCTTCTTAATCCTCTTTCCTATACCATTTTCCTTACCCTATTTTTTCTTGTTCCTCCCCTTATCCATATATTTCTGAATTTTTACAAACCAAAAACTATGTGTTTCTTACTATAGTAACATATTAATAAAGGAGAGTGACCGCTAGGTGGCGTAGTGGGTAAAGCACCATCCCTGGAGTCAGGAGTACCTGGGTTCAGGTCTGGTTTCAGACACTTAATAATTACCTAGCTATGTGGCCTTAGGCAAGCCACTTAACCCCTTTTGCCTTGCAAAAAAAACCCCTAAAAAACAAAAAAAAATTAATAAAGGAGCAAAGATAAATTAACAAAAGGACCAAAAAGACATTTAGAAAATCCTAGAAAATCAACAAAAAACTAAAAGAAACAATTGTCAACTAGCAAAGTTCCAGAAAAAAAATTAATCCACATAAATCATCAACATTTCTACATATTACCAACAAAGCACAGCAGCAAAATCTAGAAGAGAAATTCCATTTAAATTAACTATAGACAAATTATTTAATTTAGGTAGAATTTTCATTTATGTTAGTTCAACCTACTCATGAGTAACTGAAATTTCTTCCAATTGGTTCGATCTGATTTTATTTGTGTGTAAGGTATTTTCTAATTGTTTTCATTAAGATATTTAACTTACCCATGTCTGTAAAAAAGTATATTAAAGGTGAAATTAAAATATTTTAAGACCAACCATGAAAACAATCTTACATGCAAATTTCCATTTGAATAGGGTGTTACAGATTTGACTCGTGTATTATATCATGGTGGACATGACCACAGGGAATACTGAGGCAAATAAGAGAGGAGGGAAGCCACAAATTGACTTTCATTTTTGAAGGTTGGTGGGTATAGAGAATATCTCCATGTTGGTTAACACTGAAGAAAGAGATTAATCTTTTTTATAATATGTTTTTCCAAAAGAGAAAATTGGTGCATAATCTAGTTTAACTGGAGAATGATTAAATCTTTCTTAATAGGAGAAATTTTTCTCTCAAGTTCTCACTTGTAGACTAAAGGATCATGCAATTAGCAAACTTTTGTAAACAGTATCTTCAAAACCAAAAACCCTTGCTTCCTTGTCAAAATTGTGTCACCAAGTACTTTAATCATTAGTATTTTAATTGCAACACTGGAAGCTTAGCCAAATGCAAGATAATGATTCATTAGGGTAAGTATCTCAATAGACTTATATTACCCACAAAATTATATTTATTTTCATATCTTTGCTGACTGTAATTATACAAACTGACTTGATTGTGGTTTCTAAGTCCTTGTTTGGCAAAATTCTAAGAAAACTTCTTGAAGTCTTATTTTTAATCTCTTTTCTATTTCTATTTATATCAGTTCATGTTATGATGCTAATGAAATTCATCTGTTTTCTATTTTCTATTTGTTTTTGTTGCTGTCACTATTTTTGGCGCAGAAGTGTTAAGTGGCTTGCTATCTCCCCACTCAGATTTGACTTGCTTCCTTGATTAAAATTTAAATTTAAATACTACGTCATTAGTGTTTCTTTTTAATAATTTAATTGTTTTCTTTTTAATAATTCCCCTATAACTACATTCCAGTTATACCTTTTGGGTCTATGGCAGTACTCCTCAAAGTGTGGTTTGCAGACCCTTAGGGATTCTTGGGATCTATTCAGGCGGTTCTCAAAGTCAAAACCATTTCCACAATAATACTAAGAAGTTATTTGTCTATTAAAATACTCCTCCATTTTCCAAAAATGGATATATGTGAGGCTGGATCTTTCTTCATATACTTCAACCCAACAACTTGTCTCACTAGATTAAATCCAAATGCAGAAAATTCATCTGTCTTATATTAGAGCAAAATTAAAGATATTTACAAAAATGCAAAACAATGCTACTCATTCTTATTTTTTGTTTTGGAAAATATATTTGTTCATAAAATATATATTTATGCTTACATAAAGTACATTTATTATTTTCAATGAATCAATAAAATATTTTTAAATATAGAATAATATTGAAATAAAATATTAATAGAAACTATATAAACAAAATATCATTGTTTTCCTCAATAGAATTTAAGAATGGAGAGGTTGAGAACTGCTGGACTATACCCTAAATTAGTTCCATTTTCCTTTTCCATCAGAAGTGGAAAAAGGTGCTCCACCCTTAGAACTTATTTCTTAGCCATACTCAGTCCCTGGAATAGGGTATTTGATCTCAGGACTGTGGTGAAAAAACTGCTTCCTAAATATTGAAACTATTTAAATTTGAACCATGATTATTTTAGGGGCACTGGGAAGGCTTCCTTCTCTCTCCCTCCACTCCCTACTCCAAATTTACTTTCTCCATAATGTTTATATTTCCTTGGGAAGAACATCCTTCCTTGAACTTAAACCTTGGGTTTGTGTTAAAATGTAAACCCCTTATTAAACTATTATTAGTCATGTTCACTTTAGTATAAATGATTTAAATTTATTTTCTGATAATGGGTTTAAAGGCAGAAACAAATTGTGAACTTCAGAGGAGAGAAAAAAAGTGGACAAACTTTTGTTTCTGTGTCATGGACCCTACCTGGACAATATAAAGCCATAATCACCAGGTATTAGTATTACCTGTATGGTTACAAATATAGTGAGAGAGATCCCTTCACAAATACTTCATGGTATTAAGACTGCATAGAATTCCAAAAAATTCACTGAAGCAATTTCAGATTAAACTACCTCTTAAAACCACAGGCTCTGATTTTTCTGGGATTTGCTCCAAGATAATTTCACTGCATTTCCTGTAGAAATGGACTATTTAAATTAGCCTCTTTAAAATATAATTAAGCAGATAGCAGTGATCTGAATGAACTGTTCTTTCTAGGGGGGAAATTGTATGAGTTGCCACTAATAGGTTTGTAATCTCAATTGAGTCATTTTCTGGGACTTTATAATGATTATTTCCATGGTTATTTTTAGGATGCTATTTAGTAAAACAGCCTAACTGATGGACAGATTGCATAGACCAGGTTATATAATCAGTAAGTTTGGGTGTCTGGCCAACAGAAATTTCCTTTGCCCCAGTTTTCTTCTTAAATACAAGAAGCATGAACAGCCTTATTTGAATAGCTCCATTTCAGATTTTCTAAGATAATGAACAGTTTGTTTCTGCCATTTTTTTTTCTCCAAAAGAAGTAATTTTGTTTGGATGTAATTCCTTAACTCTCCTCTTTAGGACTTCAACCAGTTTTAAAAATATGCCCTGCAGACAGAAAAGTGAAAAATTCATCTAAACTTGCCTAAGGGAAAGAATAGCTGCCAGTCAAAAAGAATTACTTGGTTTCTGACAGTTCCATAAAGATTAGTAATGGGCTATATGGTATAATGGATAAAACTGGTCTCAGAGTCAGGATGACCTAGGTTCAAGTTCCACCGTTGACACATAATGGCTACATGACTCTGGACAAACCACTTAATATCTTAGTGCAACCTGTCAGCTTTTTGAGACTATAAATTGCGGACAAAAATGTCTATCCATATGAGTAGAATCTCCTGATATTGAAGCAGTGAAATTATAGATCTCTAACCAGCAATATGAAATCATCATTATCACTATTTTGAAGTTGTGTGAAACACAGATTAGATTTAGGAGAGAATAAAAACTGTTAGAAAATCAGTACAATAATATGGACAAGTAGTATTGAATGTGTGAATTAGGGTAATGTAAATAAAGAGTGAGAAAACAGGGACAGACATAGAAAAGAAGACGCCACAGCAGTCATTAGTTACTGTTTTCCTGTTTGAACAGGTTATTTTTCAGTCTTGCTTGTATGAAGTCATAGTTCTCAACTCTAACTTGAAATTTTCTTACTTCTAGCCATTGGAAGAAAGGAAAGTACAGGTTGTTCTTTACAATACAATCCTTTTAATTTATCCATAGGACATACAACTTTGCTCTAAAATAGCAGAGGAGATACAAATATTAAGTTGGCTCTCATATAAAGTTTAGCTGCTCATGAAATATTGAATTCAGGAATGGCACTTACCTATAAAGGTATATAAAATGATTAAAGAGCCACCATGTGTTAGGTTTAATGGGAGTCATCACCAAAATAAGTAATAAAGGAAAGACAATGGTTGTATTTTTTGATGTTGTTTTCAGTGTTCTTTTGTTTGTTTGTTTGGGGGTTTGGGGATTTCTGGGTGGGGCTTTGGTCAAGGAATGAATAGGTAAAAGTTTAAAATGAAAAGACATAAGAATGAAGTAAACAAACCAAAATGACAACCGTATAAGGTGTATTTGATCACAAAATTCTAGACCTCCTTGGGCCCTTTGCCTCAAGGACTTTTCCTTAGGGCAGGTACATCATCCAGTAGAACTTGAGTTAGACAAACCTGAGTTCAGATTTAATCTCTGACTTCACCAGCTGCTTGACACTAGATAATGCAGTTAACTTCTATTTACCTCAATTTCCTACTCTGTAAAATGAGGAAATAGTACCTACCTCTTTGTATTGTTGTGAAGATCAAATGATACAGCAGTTGTAAAGTGCTTACTGCAGTGTCTAGAACATTGTATTAATTCAGTCTTTTCAGTTGTCTCTGACTCTTTGTAAGCCCATTTGGAATTTTCTTGGCAAAGATAGTGGAGTGGTTTGCTACTTCCTTCTCTAACTCATTTTCTAAATGAGAAAATTGAAACAAATAGGAGTTGGTGACCTGCTCAGAGTCACACAGCTAATGTCTGAAGCCACATTTGAACTCAAGAAAATCAGGTATCTTCTTGACTCCAGGTCTGGCATTCTACCTACTGTATCATTTAACTTCCTCTATAAATGGTGGCTATTTTTCTATATTACTAATTTATCTTTTTGTTTTGTTTTGTTTTGTTGTTTTGCAAGGCAATGGGATTAAATGACTTGCCCAAGGTCACACAGCTAGGTAATTATTAAGGGTCTGAGGCCTCTTTTGAACTCAGGTCCTCTTGACTCTAGGGCCGGACCTAGCTGCTCACTAATTTATCTTTAAAAACTCTCCTGGGAACAGCTAGGTGGTGCAGTAGATAGAGCACCAGCCCTGGAGTCAGGAGTACCTGAGTTCAAATGCGACCTCAGACAATAATTACCTAGCTGTGTGGCCTTGGGCAAGCCACTTAACCCTGTTGCCTTGCAAAAGCTAAAAAACAAACCAAAAAAAAAAAAAAAACTCTCCTGATTATGATAATTTGTGAATGGCTTAAGAATATTATATCAATAGACCTCCACTCTGTTTGTAAATATTTCATGCATTTCATGTTCTTCTTTTTTCCTATTCCACCTTTCTCCCTCTCTCTCCAGATCTAAGCCATGCTTAAATCTCTACCTGTACTAGCATCAGTCAAAGAACAAGGGCTAGTGGTCATTATATTTTCTTATACATAAGAAAGAATGAAGTGATAGCAATAAAAGGACAGTAGACAAAAGGGAGAAAGTAGAGCTTGTTTGTTGTACATTAACTGCCAGCAAGTTCTGCTGCTAATCACAGAGCAAAAAAAAAAAAAAAAATGCTTCTGGTTTTAAATTCTTCTTTCTCATAGAAAGAAAATTTGTATGAATCAAACAATTATCAGTTGTTTTCATCCTCCACTGTAGGATGGACAGATAAGGGAGACATCTCAGCAATTTCTACCTCAGGTTTTGGTCAAACTCATTGACAACAGCAGAAAAGGTATTTTAAATTGAATATTATCATTGATTGTTTTAAAATATCTGTTATGCTAATTATATAGGTATGAATCAACTATGACAAGTGAACACCTACAATTACTTGACTCCTTTTGTTTCTGGAATGAGTTTTGTGATGTTGCATTTATAACTATCAGATAGATGGATAGATAGATAGATAGATAGATAGATAGATAGATAGATAGATAGAGATTGATCTTGGTAACAATGCACAGGTAATGTATTCATTTTTAGTTAAGTAGAATTTGTTAGTTCTGTACAGAAATACAAATTATTATTGTGAATTTAGTTAGTATTCTGAAACATTGCCTTGACTTTTAATCTTCTCCATTAGCTTTTTTGCTAATTCTCTTGAGTTTTCAAAGTTTTCAAAGTATCATGTAATCAGTAAATAGAAATTGTTTTCTCTCATTGTCAACTACCTGATTTCTTTAATTTTATTGTTTTTCACTATCATTTCTAGTAAAATAAAATGAGGAGAAAGGGCATTCTTGTTTTATCATTGAGCACAAAGGGCAAGACTTCAGAATTTCTTTTCTTTTTGTACTTAACTCTGATTCTTGGACACTTCTATTGATCTTAACTCAAATGCCTGCTGCTATCCTTCCCCACTATAATATAACATGACTTTTTATAAAAGCATAACTTCATCATAACTGATGCTATTTCCTTCATCTCTTCTTCCTTTTAAATATTCTTCTATTTTCAAACAAGACATATCCTTCCAAAGACATTTTTTCAGTCATAGATCTTATCTCATTAAGTTTTAATAATGCCTGGGT
Source organism: Macrotis lagotis (assembly GCF_037893015.1). Lineage (NCBI taxonomy): Eukaryota > Metazoa > Chordata > Mammalia > Peramelemorphia > Peramelidae > Macrotis > Macrotis lagotis. Next base: position 215,579,731 of record NC_133666.1, read on the forward strand.
TGGGTGAATGCAGGGGCAAAATGATAGAGTGAGAAGAAGCATTTTAGTCTTACTTGCCCATTATATAACTTCAACACATATATAGAAAAAGCTAAACCAAATTTTAAATGAAAAAAAGTTAAGAAGAAAATCAGTGAGTTATTTTTACAATTACTATGACTCAAGAAGAAAAGGAGATCTACAGAGACTAGGGAAAAGGCCTATTCTGTAGAGTCCTCAGCATGAAGCAGAAGCAGGAAGTTTTCTAGTAATGAGGGCAAAAGGAAGGTTGAGGCCAAGCATCATCACATTAATAACAGGTATGATTTCTGACTGCATAGCAGATTCTAGTAATAATGATCCAAACTATATTTTTATCCAAACTATTCAATGGAATAATGCTAGTGAAAGTCAAAGATTGAAGAAGAAAAACAATTTGGGAAATAAGTAGTTTATTAATGAATTTTTAGTTTTATACTTTAATACATAATAATTATGGGCTCTTGGAAAATAATGGAGTACAAATAACAGTCTGATTTCATGGAGTTGTGTAAATCTAATTAAAATGGAATTAACATAACAAAAGAGAAAGGTAGAAAATTACTTCCATTAAGATATATACCATTGACTGTAGTTATAGTATAAGAAGAATAGCAGTAGAGTCACTCATATTCATAGAAAACAAAAATCTAAGAAAGGTTAGCAATATAACCCATAGGCTCTGATATCTATTCACAAGAAAGGAGACCAAGAAAAGAGGAATATAAGTTAATATTAGGGAAAAAATTTTATATTCTTGGTAACCTTTGGATTTTTTTAAATTCAATTTTATTTTCAGTTGTATGACATGAATGTTGGTATAAATCTATTTTCTATCAGGCTACTTTCTAGTTTTCCTGTTATTGTTTTTTGAATAGTGGGTTTTTGTCCTAATAGTCAACAACTTTGGATATTATTTTGCTCATTAGTGTCTGATGATCATGTATCACATTTGTTCCACTAGTTTGAGATCTAGTGGTGTTAGGTCTCTCCTTTCTATTTTTTTCCCATGTACTCCCTTCATTTTCTTGATCTTTTCTTCCTCCAAATGGATTTTGTTATTTTTTTCTAGTTCTTACTAGTTTAATTAGTATGGTTCTGATTAAGTAATTTATTTTAGGTAACACTGTCATTTTTATTATGTTGAGTAAGTCTACATGATTGATTAATTCTTTGTATCTGACCTTGTATGGAGTGTATTAATTGGGTTGATAATAGTTCCTATGTGTCTCAGCAGGTAAACTCCTAAATATTTTATAATGCCCATAATTATTTAAAATAGAATATCTCTTTATATGTTTTCTGCTGTCTTTTCTTGGTAAACTACATTAAAATGCTGATAATTCCTCTGAATTTATCTTATGCCCTTCAACTTGTTAATTATTTCAATTAGTGTTTTATATAACTTTAGTATTCTCTAAGTCAACATATAATCTCTTAAAAATGATAGCTTTGTTTCTTCTTCATCTATGCTTATTCCTTCAATTTCTTTTCTTGTCATCGCTATAACTAGCATTTCTAGTATAATATTGAGTAGTCCAGTAACAATGAATATATTTATTTCACCACTGATCTTATTGGAATGTGTTCTAGTTATTCTTTATTAAAGATAATAGTACATGATCTTGATTTTAGGCTACTTATTACTTTAAGAAAAGATTTATTCTTTGAATTTGTTATTAATAATGGATAATTATGATTTTAGTTTTTCTAATATTGAAAAAGTCCAACATTCCTGATAGAATTACATCATCTTTGTAGTCTCCTTACTAATAATTTATTTAAAATATTGTAACAAATTCAGTGGGGAAAATAGTCTAAAGTTTTCTTTGTTTTGACTATGATTTAGGTATCAAGACCATATTTGTTTCAAAGAAGGAACTTAGTGTGATTTTTTTCTTTACCTATTTTTCAGTTTATAAGATATTGTAATTAATTGCTCTTTACATGTTTCATATAGTCACTTAAAATTCCATGTAGTCATAAGTTTTTTTTTCTTAAGAAGTTCATTTATGGCTTGTTCAATTTTTTCCTACAATTATGTTTATTCAAGTATTCTATTTTCCCTTTCTGTCCTATTTTCTCTTTCTTACAAACTGACAAATCACCTCTATTCCTTTGCATTGACTGGAATCTCCTTTCTTCAAGTTTGCCTTTTATAATCCTTCAAGTTTCATAATATGTGCTAACCTTTTTAGAAAAACTTTTCTGTTGATCTTAGCATGTAGTACTCCATCCCTGATCAAATTATCATGATCATTTACACAGTTATACAAGAATCTAGGTGACAGAGAAGATAGAGCACTGGGCCTGAGTTCAGTCCCAGCCTCAGACACTATTGTGTGGCCTTAGGCAAATCATACTGTCCCAGTTTTGTTTGCCTCAGTTTCCTCATCTGTAAAATGAACTGGAGAAGTAAATGACAAACCACTCCAGTATCTTTGCCAATAAAACCCAAATGGCATCTCAAAGAGTCAGATATAACTAAAAATGACTGAAGAACAGTTTCCATAATAAAATGTACCTTGTTGTCAAGGATGGATTTTTGTTTTGTCTAGACAGCACTTGGAAAATATGTATTAAATGAAACTGGAATTGAATTGAGGATGTGAGGAAATAAGTTTTGTACAAAGATTTATTATTTATTTGACATTTGACATTTATTATTTATTATTTATTTGACATTTGAATTCTCTAAGATTTAACACTATATTCCTGCGTCGTTGCATTTCTTTTTATTATTTAATGTTATTTCCCAATAAACTCTTATAGTGATTAATTTCATGAGAAGGTGCATCAAGAAAGAGGAATGTCTACTATTATGTTCCTGTTAGACAAGCTGCTCAGGAAGTGTTAGGTTCCTGCTGCCTAGCTTATCCTTACCTAGATTGTTGAAGCAGTGGGAGATAAGTATAGAAAGTTCTCCAAGTTCTCCATGTTCTCCAAGGTCTCCAAGATCTCCAAGACCTTCAAGATCTCTGTTTATTGAACCAAATACAAATGCTTAAATATCCTCCCCAGTCCCTGGTCCACTCTACTCCCCTGGCACTCTACAATCAACCAGTAAATAACACTCTGGTGCTAGAGGACACCAGGTGATGAAGCTTTACAATACTCCCACACACAACAGTAGCGTACAGTCTACCACTATTAGTAAGGTTTAAGGCATTTCGAAATTTCAAAGAATTTATGATTTCCTCCATGTGGATAGTCCTTCCCCTCATACAGATCATAACCTGTGGACATGGAACAAAGAGATGAGTATTCAAATCTTGGTTTTAATAATTTTTAGTTATATGCAAGTAAATTAGCTGACCTGATCTTCAAGTTCCTCATATATGAAATGGAGATAAAAGCACTGGACACCAGCATTAATTACTTTGGGGGGGTGCATTATAAGCCTTTAAAATTTAAAATTAATGCTTTTGTTATTTCATTGGCTGTCATAATCAATGACATCATCTGGTAGCCTATCACATAGAAAGTTAATTTTCTCAGAAAAAGAAAGAGAGAGATTCATTGCTTGTATCATAAAATAAAGAGAATGTATACAGGACACTGAAGAGAAATGAACTGAATAGTTGGAAAGCATCTTTTCTTAATATTTTCCTTTCTTCTCTTCATAGCCTTGACCCTTCACAGTACTGTCTCTACAGCCATGGACCACCTTTTCATCCTTTGCTTGACTGATCTTTTCCTGTTTTACTAATCCTTAACCCTGGCTCACAGCTGTCATTTATGTTCTCCACTCATGGCTTGTTCCTACTCCTGCAAAGTTGAGAATGACTGGGCTAAGTTACAAAACCATGCTCATTGCACCCAAACCCATCACAAATTAATGTCATCAAATATTCACTGGATTTTCACTACCTACAAAGGAACTGCTAATCATCTCTAATTCTTTATCATACTTTTCACCAGTCTTACAAATTTCTTTTCTTAAACTCTCAATTATGCCTACTGTGACATCTGAAGAAAGGACTTCTAATTGCCTTTTTTTGAAAATTCAATTTTATTTTATTTTCAGTTCCCCAAATCCTCTAACCTCCCACACTCATTGAGAAGGCAAGAAAAACAAAACTCATTACAAATATCTATGGACATTGCAAAACAAATTCCTGGATGAAAAGAAAGAAACAGAAGAAAATAAGCTTTAATTGGCCCTCTGAGTCCATCAGCTCTTTTTCTGATTGCCTTTTATACTCCAGCTCAGGAGATAACCTTACCTTCTACTTTACTAATATCACAGGATCATGTGATTAGAACTTAATGGGACTTTTTAGGTTATCTAATGAAAAGTCCAACCCTTTAATTATTTTGAGGCAGCATTCTATCTATTTCAACAAGGAAGGACCATTGTAATTAAAAACTGATTTCTTTCTTGGGAAAACTCTACTAACCCTCAGATATAGCAAAGCTTAGAGCAAATAAGATTCCATGTTGCTTCCAGTTCTCTATAAGGTAAAACTGGATAGGATTACATCTTAGATTGTGACCAGACTTGACCAAAAATAACTAATAATAACAATAGCAGCAGCAGCAGCAGAAGCAAGTATTTTTATAGGAACCACTACTAAATGCAAGGCAGTTCCTCAATACCATCCCATTAGATAAGCAAGGCTTTATTTCAGAGTTCTTCTGAAGTTACCTTTTCTCCCTGTCTGATGAACAGGAAGGCAGAGACTTTCTGGTTCTGTTCTTTTCAATTTTCTTCTTTTAGTTTTATTGATTTTTTTCTTACAAACATTTACAAATTTCCCTCATTTTGTGGGAGGTGTTTTGTAACTACAATTAATAATGCAATGACCTTATCTGAAAGTGAATGGACCTGAAATTTCCCTGAAAATGAATGTGATTCCACATATGTAGCACTCCTAACTCTGTATTTTTTAATTAACTGAAATCTATTTTCTCTTTTTCCCATCATCCCTTCCCCCTGGAAAGAAAAAAAAAGAAAATGAATTTCTTATAATAAATATTCAGAGTCAAGGGAAACAAATCTCCAACGTAGTTGTACACAAAAATAAATAAGTCTTTGTCTATACTGTAAATCAAACACTTCACTGTAATGGAATGGAAGGTTCTCTGGAATCAAGGCTGCTGTATTGATCATAGTTCTTAAAACTTTCAAAGTTGTTTGTTTGTAAAGCATTGTATATATTATTCTTTTGGGTCTGCTCATTTTATTCATCAGTTTATAAGAGTCTTTAAATGTGTAATCTTTCTAATACTGATGAACTAGTATAAATTATTTTGACACTGCTTATTTCTTTCATGTCAGATCATCTATCTTTCTGTAGTCACTGATTTGCTCAATTCTTACAGCAAAATATTTCCATTTTATTAATATACCTATAGTTTTTATAGGTATGCAGATTGAAATGTAGAGTAATACCACTATAAGTGACTTGTCCAAGATCATACAATCTAAGGTCATAAATTCTATGTGAATTTAAGCTCCTTACAAATAATGATTGTTTCATTGATTTTTTGTATTCCTATTGCTTAACATGGTGTCTAAACTATAGTAGGAACATAATAAATGATTCTCAAATGATTTATCACAGTTATATGCTATAGTGAATAGAGAATCAGACTTTGAGTGAGAAACACCTGAGTTCAAGTCCAGTCTCTAGGGCAGCTAGGTGGTGCTGTGGCTAGAGCACCAGCTGTGAAGTCAGGAGAATTTGAGTTCAAATCCAACCTCAGACACTTAATAATTGTCTAGCTGTGTGACCTTGGGCAAGTCACTTAACCCCATTGGCTTGCAAAAAAAAAATAAAATCCATCCTTTGAATTTGTTAGCCGTGTGATCTGGGCAAGTCATTTGACCTTTATCTGACTCAACTTCCTCATTTGTAAAATGAGGATAATATAAAATGAGGATAACAACTGCCAGGGTTGTTGTAAGAACCAAAAGAGATAATAATTGAAGAATTCTTAGTAGAGAATTGGTACTTAGTAAATTCTGCATAAATACTAGCTGCTATTGTCATCATTTTTATCCTTCTTATTGTTATTTTAAATGACTCTTCTACTATCTAAAAATAAGTTCAGCCTATTAAAAAATTCATTTTAACTTCATCTGCCTCCTAACTACTGTCTCTGAGTTTTTCTCACTTCTATTGCTACACACCTAGAAAGAATAGCTCAAACTTACTTCAATTCTATCACCCCCATTCTTTTTTTAAAAAAGTTTTTACTGATTTATTTTTATTGTTACATCACAATATTTCCCACTATTGCTTTCCTGTCCCCCCTCAGAGAACAATTCCATGAAAAATATTTTAGGACAATAAAAGAAAAAACAGAAGACAAAATTCAACACAACTAAAAGCACATTGAAAGCATGCAAGCTTCACTTTTGACTTTTGTATGTGTGATTGTTCTTTCCATTTACTTCACTGTAGTCCTTTTGCAGACTTTTCCATGCTTCTGTCTATTTATATATATGATAACTTTGTTGAGTCATTTTTCTAATTAATGGGCTTCTACTTTGTTTTCAATTCTTTGCTTCCATGGAAAGTGTTTAAATATTTTGGTGATATCCAGAGATTTTTTTTTTTAAAACAGTAACTTCCTTGGAGTCCAAGTCCAGTAATGGAATCTTTTGGTCAAGGGGTATGGACAATTTATTTTCATAATTCTGAATTGTTTTACAAAATGCTTATTCAAATCCATAATTCTACCAACAATGCATTGGTTTATCTGACTTTCCACACTCCCTCCAACATTGACTAGTGGCTTGTTTTATCATCTTTGCCAATTTACAGCATGTGAAGTGAAATGTCAGGTTTGTTTTGATTTTCATTTCTCATTAGTGATATGGAACATTTTTTTCATACCACAGATTCCTACTTTCCTATAATTTATCTCTAATTTTAAATTCTGAATAACTTCTATTCTAACTTCTATTCACTCTCATTCTTCTTAATCTAAAGCACAACATAAATAATATAAATACATAAACATTATGTTTTAATTTAAAAAAACGGCATTATAGATACAATTTATAGAGCGCTGGTCTTGAAACCAGAAAGATATGGGTATGACTCTTGCCTCTAACATATGCAAAATGTAGGACTGTGGGCAAGTCACTTTACCCTCTCAGCAATCTTGGCTGCATAAGTAAGACTATCAGGTGCAGAGAATCTGCCAACCTTATTTGGTAGAGGCAGTTTATTCATGAAGGTATTACCTAGATCAATGGAATCTCATGGTTAATCATTATCCTTATTAATCTTCAAAGAAGTCTCAGTCTCAGTCAACTTCAGTGAGATAAGACATACATACATAGAGACAAAAATTCAAAATGAAAGCAAGACATGAAACCAATATATGGTTTTTTAAAGTGATGTTTAGAGAACACTTAGAGAGACATTCTCCCTTCATTTTTTCATCCTTCACACAGATGCCAAAATAAACTCCTGAAGGCCTAAGTATGACCAGGTTGCTCTCCCTTAAGATTATCTACAGGATAGGGCAACTAAATAGTACAGTGGATGACATTGGGCTTGGAATCAGTAAGATCTGAGTTCTAATCTATTCTATGACATTTACTAGCTGTGCAATCCTAACTAGTCTCTAAATTTCTCTGTGCCTCAGTTTACTTATCTGTACATCGGAGATAACAGTAGTATCTACCTCATATTGTCATAAGAAAGAAACACTTTTAAGTTTATTCTGCATTACTAACATTCTATACATTATTTTCTTAAACTTAGACAATCAATAAAACAAAATGGCTTGTAGTATTTGCTGATCTCTGAGACATAAATGGTTATCATTTAACAATCAGTTTTCCATGTTTCTGAGTCTAGTATGCTCCTGACTGTGTCACTCTTCACTTTATATTACAGTCTTCATTGCGTATGGCACAGTCTCAATAGAAATTAAACAGAGAATGGGTCATATTTTATCCCTGCATCCACAATGTCTGACTTTGTACAGGATAGACCTTGAATAAATAGCTGTTGAATTGAATTAAAATCTCAACTCCCAGGCAAAACCAAGAGAAAAAATCACCCTTGTAAACAGGAAAATGCTATTTTTCAGAATTCAAAAAGTGGGGAAAGGAATTTTAAGGAAATGACACCATCTGGAACTCAAGTCAAAGACTTGAGACTCTTGGACAAATTAAGTTTCAACTATTACCCTACTTCTCTTTGTTAAAGAACAGCACAGCCAAAAGAAGACTGCACCATTGGTCAATAAGTGCTTCCTTACTCAGTGTCTTCATGTACAACATGAGCAGATTGAACTATATGATCTTTGAGGTCCCTTTCAGTTCTAACATTTTATAATTCAAAGACCTCCTTTAACTCCCTTTCATAGATCAAGACTTTAGTTAGATCTATAAAGTTACTACAGTGCAAGCCCATCACATAACTGATGTGAATGCACAAGTAGAATAGCCTTCCTTGCTATTTGTCTCTATAATTAATAATAATAATAATAATAAATAGCTAACACTTTATATAGCACTTACTATATGCTAGACATTGTGATAAGTACTTTACAAGCATTATTTCATTTGATCTTCTCAATGCTGGGATGTAAGTGTTATTATCAAACTCATTTTACAGATGAGGAAACTGAGGCTAACAGCTAAAAGTGACTTTCCTAGAATGACACAGCTAGTAAGTATCTGAAGTCAGATCCTCTACCACCTTAATACAAATTCTAATGTGAAACATCCAGGACTGTCTCTCTGCCTGAGTATAATTATGAAAAGCGAAAAGGTAGAATGCAAAAAGAACATTTTGATAATCCTTAAACAGCATCATTATGATCCTGATTAGCATATATACATAAACATAAACCTATCTCAATTTAGAATATTAAATTCATAGGTAGAGATTGTTTATACAAAATTTAAACAGTTCTTTCTAAATGGAATATTTTATTTATTGATATATTTCATTATTTTTATATTATCCATTTATATCTTCTGTAGAAGGTAATTTGAGAAACACACAAGCTTGCAAAGGAAACAAATATATGAACATACTGCTGAAAGGCTGATTTCATATGAAAAAAAGATTTTCAAATACTTACCAAGAACATTATTCCCAGATAATTCAGAAAACTGCTAACCCAAGTAACAACTGATTTGTTATGTAAAAAAAAATCATTTTTCATTGCAATTGTTTGTTGTATGTCTAAAAAGAAAACAAAGTTTTATAAGAATATACACTTAAAAATTTTGCTCAATTCATCAATTATCCAAGGGAAAATATGTTAAAATAATTGAGAATCACACCATCTACATGCAATAACATACATGAACACATTTCCAAATGGGCATGCAGTTTCAAGCTGGGGATTCTTACCTAAGTTTTTAACATGGTTATTAACTGTATCTTTTAAATACTGGCTCTTGCTACAGAAATTTGAAATAATGTATTCTTCTTAGAACGCATGCCATAGTCAGATAGCTCCTGGTATCTTTTAGATTTATATGGCATTCTGATCTAATCAAATAATCTTCAAAATCAGTCTTAAATTAGTTTGTGGGGATGAGGGAGTTAATTACAAATTACCTTTGGGGGGGGGGGAAGGCATCTATTAAGTGATCTGTGATGCCAGTTTCAAGTATAGCATTCCTAGAGTTTCCAACTGATTATGAAATGTTTCATTTTGTTTTAATGTGTTGACTAAAAAATTCTGTGAAGATATAAGATAAAGAAAAATAATGATGTAGGAAACGTACAACCCATTGAACACCTGCATAAATATATCTGGAAGAGATGCTCTCTCTTCATTTATAAAACACAAGAGATGATTCAAATGACCTATGAGTTCTCTTCAACCTCTGAGGTTGATTACAAGAAAATTTAAATAGTTTTGTTATTTTTGCTTTTATCTTGAAATGGTAACATAACTTGCAACAATCATTTCATGGGAAGTGTTAAAAATAAATGCAGTACTGCTGTGAACTGGTAGATGAGAAGTAGAATTCTTGCCCTATCTCCCATCAAGTTGTCATATGTCCTTGCATATATCACATCTGTTTCTTTTGTGTTGATTCTTTTCTAATTTTAAATAAATGATCATTTCCAGAGGAGACTACCCAAGAGATGTTACCAAACATTACTTATTAGCAGAGTTTTCTGCAGTGTTAGTGACTGATAATCGAGGAAGTACCTATAAATGGAGGTGGAAAGGTGATTCCCCAAGAAAAGTGGCAATTTCAGGGATCATCCCCTCTTAGGGCAGAGAGAAATGCTAACTTTCAATTCTAGAAAGACATTGATTTTCCTCCAAGCATAAAATTCTGCCTAAGGACAGCATCTTGAAGACTTCAGAAAGGGAAAAAGGGACTTCTGCAGCCAGGAGCAGAACTCTGAAGCTGTGCTCAGTCCCACCTATTCTCTATCCACGTTCTTAAGTATGAATCTACTTTTCTCAGAGACTTTATGTGCAAGGAGAAAATGCAACCCTAGTTTGGGAATATTATTATTCCTATGGCTCTCTTAATAAGCACTTTTTTCCTGAAAACTAGTTGATTGATAATAGAAGGCATACTAGAAGTGGACTCATGAGTGGATAGGAATAGAAACCCTTTAGGAATACTCTAAGCTCCATTCTAAATTTCCTCTTCTATATTCCAATTTTTTTTTTATCCTGAAGTTTTGACAGACTCTTCATTCTGAAGTCCCAATTTAGCTCTGGAATTCATACATTAGAAATACCCAACACTCCAGTGGCATCTCCCTCTGATAGTGTTGCTCTTATCAGGACCTCCATTTAAAGAGGGTATCCCAGGTAAGGCATGATCCCTTGCTGGGAACTTTGCCTTATTCAGCCTTTTCAGTTTCATTTCATGTGTGGTCTCTCCCTGTTATAATGGAACTTTTCTGAGATCAGGAATTTGTTCTTCCTATCAAAGAGGACATGATATCAGAGATGTGATGCCAGGATAGGAAACTGAACTTGGTTTAAAAGAAAGAGGACTCGGGGTGGCTAGGGGGCGGCAGTGGATAAAGCACCAGACCTGGAGTCAGGAGTACCTGGGTGCAAATCCGGTCTCAGACACTTAATAATTATCTAGCTCTGTGGCTTTGGGCAAGCCACTTAACCCCATTTGCCTTGCAAAAACCTAAAAAAAAATAAAAGAAAGAGGACTATGCAAAATCACCAGCCTCACTTTCCCTCCAAAGTCATGTGGGTCCAGTGGCCAGATATAGATCAGGATGACTAAGGGACCTATCACAAAGCTTTGGCACATAGCAAACTCATTTAAAGCTAGTTTTTAGTAGCATGTTCCCTATGGGGAACTTAGTATTTGTTGGAGATGGGGATAATGAGCCTAGAACAGGATCCTGGAAAACCCATTGATATTGACTGAAATTAATAAGAAAACAATTTATATAATGACCACAACAAAATAAATGGAAATAAAAACAATACTGTAAAATTATAATGAACAAGATGACCCCAGTAAAGAGATGAGAATATACTTTCCTCCCTTTAGAGAACTGAGAAACTATGGTAGTGGAACATTATTTAAAAGGTCATATTTGGTTTATCTCTCCTGTTTTACCAACCTGTATTCTTTCTTTTTTCACAATGCAAGTAAAAACAAAATATGAAAATGAAAAAAATTTAAAAGTAAAATTAGGGAATATATATTACTCTGGCACCATGATAATTTTCAGAAAAAAAATGAATGGAAGAAAAGAAAAGCAATCATTAGTCTTCCTAGTTACCTTAACAAGTATTATTAAGTAGTTTTTCCTTAGCAGAATTAATCAAAAGAAGTGATATTTTTTAATAAAAGGAACTTATTGATCTCTTGGGTTAAAGCAAAAATGAGTAAGTCCCTGTTTATACTTTATCACTAAGGATTATTTATGACTTAAGGGAAGGGTTGATAGAGGAAACCGATGGAGAAAATAACCAGCTCACAGGAGAATTCTTACATTGAGCACTATTGGATGAGAAATTTGACCTCAATTTCTATAGCAAACATATTTCTAGCATTACTCAATACTTAGCATGACACACCCACCGTGTCTAAAGAAGTAAAAGTTCCTAGCTAAGTGGAAACTTAATAACAACTATTAAAACATTTTGCTGTCATAACCCACAGATAGTTAACAAAAAAGAAGTGCAATAAGAAAAAAAGGAAGAGTTCTCTGGTGGGGGGAGGGGGGAGAAGGAAATGTGTTGCCCTGATGCTAAAATCTGTATTGAAAATATGTTTCCAAACTGTGTGGCTCCAGCTTCAGCAGCTATGACTCATCTTCCTCTACCAGCTGGAAATGAATAGATATTGACAGTAACCAGGAAGATGACTCATAACCACGCTAACACATTTTGCAAACATCCCCGTGAGTATTAGCCACCACTCAGGAGATAACTCATATTACCGCACAAGCTAACGTTTCTTCCTCCAATCAGAGAAGCCAAAGACTTTTGAAAGAAATCAAAATCAATCATTCAAGCCATCTCCTGTTTAATATATAATTATTTGGAAGAAGGTCACTCAGTTTTCAATTCATTGTTGATACAATTCAATTTTCAGCGACCCAAGACAGGAGGCTCCAACCTCTCAGTGGTCTTACCTAGGATATATTTCTTGATATTCAGTACGAATGTGTCTCAAGCTTTTATCCCAATGTCATTAAATTATGAGAATCTTCCTTATTGCTTGGTGTATATGCTTTTAATATTTTAAAAAATCTTTTCCCATTACTAGCCCAGCAGGTTGTCTAGCTTAAATATGCATATAACTATTTAAATTATTCAAACTTTCTCCAGATCTCAATGATATGATTAAAGTTGTCTCAACCCTGGGAAAGAAACTTCATTTCTTTCTCACCTTTCTATCCAACACATCAAATTTATAGTCACCCCAATGCACAGCAAGCTATCTAACTGCATATTTTTTACATTAGGAGGAAGAAACAAAATGGAACCATCTGACCTTATTTCCCTGTCCTTTGGGCCTAGGGAGTTTTGCTATCATCAGGTATGAAAAAGGAACAGATGGAATCATATCTTGGCAGTTTCATTCTTTTAGGCCATGTTTTTTATTAGTTAAATGTTCTTGTATTGTTCATCTAGTAGACAGCAAGGTATGAGACATTTGAAGTAAGTAGTAAATCATGTGTCACCAAAGCTACAAAACAAAGCATGAGTGTATTTGGACCACAAATGAATATTCATATATAAAAAGGAGAGGGAAGCATCATATAACTAAGAGAAATTCAAAAATAAGTGGAAGTATATATTATTATTATTATACTAAAAATTATATAAATAGCTTTCATTTTCAGAGTCCTTAAAAATTTACAATGCACTGTATATATACATATATATGAGCTTATTTGAGTTGCACAAAAAATCTATGAGGTAAGTGTTATTATTGCCATTTTTATATTTTCAATGTATTTTATTTATTTTGTTAAATATTTCCTGATTACATGTAAGTTTTTAACATTCATTTAAAAAAATTGGTTCCAAATTTCCTCCCTTCCACCCCTCCCCCTTCCTTAAGAAGCAAGCAATTTGATATTGATTAAATTATCCCCATTTTGCAGTTGATAAAACTGAGGCTGAGAGAGGTTAAGTGACTTGCTGAGGTGTTCTACAACTAGTTCTATTTGTAACAGAATTTGAATTCAGATTTTCCTGAATTCACTCTTATCTACTGTGCAACTTAACTTTCTGAACTGCCATAGTAATCTTAACAAATCTGGCATGTAATATTACTGAAAATTGGTTGATATTTTCTGCCTTCCCTCATGTGACCCCTTTCAGAATCAAGTTCAAGAAAACAAAAAGTATGTTTTAAAAGCACTGGTTGTTTGGGGATAAGGAATTCTTCTTCTTCTTCTTCTTCTTCTTCTTCTTCTTCTTCTTCTTCTTCTTCTTCTTCTTCTTCTTCCATAAATGTCACTTATTAAGTGGACCTGAGAAGTCATATTTCATGATAAAGAGAGTTTGGAATCAAGAAGATCAAGTAAAAACTGAATTTGTCACATTTCTGATACACAGGCAGTTCATTTAAACTCTCAGAACTATAGCAATGTTTAAGACTTTAAATAGCAGAACAGGTTCCTATTTTTTTTAATTTTTTTCTCATTTGTGTGTGTCTATAATTATATGTATAAGATGGAAACATATTTTGTACAAATGATGTTTTTATACATTACTAAAATATTCTTGTTTAAGAGTAAACATAATACCCCTCCCCCAAAAAACTATAGACCTTCATGAGCAATAAAATAAAGGAAAGAGAAAAATATGAAAAAAATGAAAAAAAAAATGTGCTTCAGTCTGTGTTTCTACACCACCAGCGCTGTCACAGGTGGATCACCTTCTTTATGATAAGTCTATCACAAAAGTTACATCCATATTTTTCCACTGTTGCCATTGCTGATCGCAACTTCCTCCATTCGTACTTCCCCACTACCATATACTATATTTTCTCTCTCCTTTCACTCTGTCCCTCTACTTAAATGTGCTGTATGGTTTCTGAGTGGTGCAGAAGAATGATCACCAGCCCTGGAGCCAAGAGGCCCTGAGCCCACAAACCACCCCTAAGGCCCAGACAGGCTACCCGAACAAGCCATCCAATCCCAGTCCCTTGCAAGAAGTCAAAAAGAAAATGTATTATATCTGACCACTCTCCCCCACGGTCCACCCTCTCCTCCATCACTCACATCCCCACTTCCCCCTGTCCCCCTTCTCTCCTTTTTACTCTAGATGTCTATACCCCATTTAGTATATATATATATATATATATATATATATATATATATATATATATATATATACATATACATGTATATATATATATATATATGTATATATACTGTTTCCTCTCCAAGCCACATCTGATTAGAGCAAAGGTTCCCTCATTCCCCCTCACCTCCCCCCATATCATTGCAATAGCTCATTGTAATAAAAAAATTTATTATATGAAATATCTTAGCCTATTTCACCTCTCCTTTCTCTTACTCCCATTACATTTCCCTTTTAGCCATTGACTCCATTTTTACAATGTCATCAAATTCAGCTTTCTCCTATGCTTCAACTATAAAAGCTCCTTCTACTTGCTCTATTAAATGAGAAGTTTCATATAATTATTATCAGTATCATTTTTCTATGCAGGAACACATGGAGTTCATCATCATTAAGTCCCTCATACTTTACCCTTCTCCTCCACTCTCTATGATTCACCTAAGTGCTTTATTTAAAGATCAAACTTTCTGTTCAGCTAAGGTTGTTTCAACAGGAACAACTGAAATTTCCCTGGTTCGTTGAAAGTCCATCATTTCCCCCCTGGAAGAGGATGCTCAATTTTGCTGGGTAGTTGTTTCTCAGTTGCATTCCAAGCTCTTTTGCCTTCTGGTATATTATATTCCAGGCCCTACAAGCCCTTAATGTAGTTGCTGGTAAGTTGTGTGTGATCCTGACTGCATCTCCACAATATTTGAATTGCGTCATTCTGGCTGCTTGTAATATTTTCTCTTTGACTTGGGAGTTATGGAACTTGGCTATAATATTCTTGGGGGTTGTATTTTTTTGGATCTCTTTCCGGGAGATCAGTGGATTCACTCAATTTCTATTTTTCCCTCTGCTTCTAGGATATCTGGGCAATTTTCCTGTAGGAATTCTTTAAAATTGAGGTCAAGACTTTTTTCCTGATCATGACTTTCAGGTATCTCAATAATTTTTAAATTATCTTTCCTGAATCTGTTTTCCTGATCAGGTTTTTTTTTTCAGCGAGATGTTTCACATTTTCTTTTGAGTTTTCATTCTTTTGGTGTTCAAGTATTATTTTTTAACTGCTCATGAAGTCATCAGCTTCCTTTAGCTACATTCCACATCTGAAGGATTTGTTTTCCTCAAAGAGCTTTCTTATCTCTTTTTAAATCTGGCCAGTTCTGCTTTTTAAAGCATTCTTCTCCTAAATAACTTTTTTTGAACTGATTTATCCATTTGACTTATGCTAGTTTTTAACATGTTATTTTTCTTCAGCAATTTTTGGATCTCCTTGACTAAGCTTCTGACTTCTTTTTCATGTTTTCCTGCATTTTTCTCATTTCTTTTCCCAATTTTTCTTCTATCTCTCTTACGTGATTTTCAAAATCTTTTTTGAGCTCTGTCATAACCTGAGCCCAATTTCCATTTTTCTTGGATGCAAAAGCTTGTACTTCCTCATCTTCAGATTGAGTATTTTGATCCTTCTTAGGATCATAGACAATGTATTTCTCAATGGTGTTCCTCTTTTTACTCTGTTTTCTCATTTCCCCAGCCTGTGCTTCCTGACCTTTTGAGTATTATCGGGACACCCCCCACAAGGATCTCAGTGTGTGAAGTGTCTTCCTTCCTGTTCTGTGAATGACCACAACTGCCCCCTCCTGCCACCTGGCTGAGGTGGGGGGTGCTGTTGTTCTGTGGGGGTCCTAGACTGTGATCAGGATTTGAATGCTATCAGAGTCCCAGAGTACTGCTCCAGGTACCAGGACAGACCTCTGAAGTCTCTCTCCACTCCCCTACCTTTGGTAGGCTGAGCACTCAAGGCTCAGTTACCTGGGAGCTTCTCCTTAGGCTCCACCTACTTTCTGGATCTGGGCTGCCCCAATACCACCACTGCTTGTTGAGTGCCCTGAGGGCTGGGCTTCATATGCTAGTTCTGGTAGAGGTCCCCCCCACTGATCTTCCAAGTGCCCAGGGCTCCACCCTGGGTCTGCCTCTAGGAAGCTGATATTCCTTCACTCTGGCAGGCCACCCCTCTAACCCCGTGGAGCATAGCCTTTCCACTATTTTCCAAGTTACCTTGGTCTGGAGAATTGCCTCAATGGATTTAGTTAGAGTCATAACTTTATGATTTTTGAAATATTATGGGGAGAACACCTAGGAGAGGCTCTTCTCCAGGCCATCTTGGCTCCATCCACAGTTTGCTATTTTCAATGGTTCCCTAGAGGGCATAGTGAATAGATTTCTGGGCCTGGAATTAGGAAGACCTGAATTCGACCAGTCTTATCAACTTTATAAGCCTGGGCAAGTCATTTAATCCTGTATGGCTCAATTTCCCTCATTTGTATAATGAGCTGGAGAAGGAAATGGTACAACTTTCCAGTATTATTGCCAATAAAAACCCATATGAGGTCACAAAAAGTCAGACACAACTGAACAACAATCTATCTTCAGTGGTAGAAGAAATTTCTTCAGTGAGAATTTCTTATATCAATAAAACAATGAGTATAATCCATCCTCTAAAAAATATCCAATGGGAAAAAATCCCCTGGGAAGAAGAAATTCTTATAAAATGGTTTCATACACTTATTATTGTCTAGAGCAACCTTTATTTTTTTCTTTTAGATAAAAGTACAAAGGAATTTGTTGTGGCTTTGAAAAGAAGGATGGGAATGCATTTAGATACTTCTCAATTCTATTATTTCTGTGACCTTCGTTCAGAAAAAAATATGGTTAACACAACATGAAATGTCTCAAAAATAGACATGTACCCAGAAAGTGATAAATAAAATAAGACTTATAAGTAAAAATAGTCTGAGTGTTTTCATTCTAATCCATTTTATATATTCTGAGATAGGAAAATGTGTTCACTTTATAATCATAAAGATCAGAGTTCTCCTTGACCATCATCATATAGAAATACAGTGGTGGTAGTAGTAGTAGCAGTCTATCTTTATGATTCTTAAATATATGCTATGAAATTGTTCTGAATTCCAACTAATTGGGTTAGAGCACCTACTGGAAGACTATGAGAGATACTTTATCAAAATAAAAATGATCCTTTTCTCCAAAAATGCCATTACCTTAAAAGTCTGTGAACAAAATACACCTGTAAGCATATGCCATATTTAACTAGAGAAAAGAAATGGAGAGGTTGAGTAGGAATGTAGTACTAGAAATGTTGTCCTGAATAGTGGAAGACTTGGAATCATAATAGAATGTCTGATTTTGGTTCAGCGTTTTATTTTGGGTTGCCTAAGGTCAAGGGCAGTATGATATAATGAAATGAGCACTGGACAATAGAAATAGGAAACTTGCTTTAGGGAAGTTAATTTACTTATTCTGTTCAGATTCACCACAACTGAATCAATTATAGCTCAAACCATACTTAAATTTAATGGATCAGTGATCTTTTTATGTAAATATTTCCTCTTTTGGTGTGGATCATAACAGACCCATGCCTTTCATCCAGCATAGCTCTTGTCATCATCCACACAATGAGCTAGGATACTTTCTATCTACTGATATTATACATAGACTTTCACTTATAACATGCTGCTTCCTATTTATGACCACTCCCTTCATTGTCTCTTCATTGTCCTTTGGGTGAGCCATAATTTTCATTCTTCAAGGATAATAGCATTCCATATTTCTATCCATGAGACCTCAATAGAAAAATATTTCTGATAAAGAGATGAAGTTTCAATCAGTAAGAAAATTGAATTCATGATATGTGTTCAGCAATTCCCCACATACAATTCATACCTCCCTTCTTACTGTTCAATTCCAGGATCACTTTATTATCTATTAGCTAGGTCTGCTGAAGATATACATATTGTTGAACTATTATATATCATAGTTTGGATAATAGATAGTCTTCACATGCTTAATTGTTCCTATATGGATTGTTCCTCAAAGAGGGCCAACAAGTTCTGCTATATTTTACATTGGTAATTTTAAAAATTCTTAAGCAGGCATCAAATATTTATTAAATATTCATCATCTTCCAGATACCATCCTAAGTTAAGGATACAAAGAAAGGCAAAAATAGTTTGTGCCTTCAAGAAGAGTATATTCTAAAGGAAGTGATATTACTTAAATAATTTGGCATAATCAGAAAAAATACAAAGATTTTAGAAATCACTCATTATTGTTATACTGCAACAAATTATTTCATGTACTTTTTTCACCTCTCAGATTATATGATTAAAATGGAGGGTTGTCCTCATACTTTCCCCTACAGTTCTCGATATGTAATGAGAAAATAAGTCAGGATAAGACTTAGGGATTTATCATGAAAAAGCAGGATGAAATTGGTTTTACTTAGCTCCATGGGAATTATTAGTACCAATAGGTAGAAGTTGAAGGCAAGAAGATTGAGTTTTTAATAGAAGAAACAATTTCCTAAATGTTATAACTAAAATGACAAGACTATATGAAGAAGTTAATGAGTTCTCAATTTATGGAGATCTTCAGATACAAGAATGATTATCACTTATTCAGGATGCACTATTGCTTAGCTTTCAAGATTTGCATGATGGTTGGATTAGATCCTCCTTGAGGTAATTTCCATTTTTAAGTGTTTGGTTCTATAAAAAATTCTAATCAAATGAATAAATATCTTTTTTTACTTTGTTTTTCAATCATTCCTGAGATTCCCTGTCTTTCTTAACACACAATTCTCAGTAATTCCCTAGAGTAAAGAAGCAAAGGAAGAATGAAGAGCATTTAGTTCAGCAAATCATGTACTTGATATCTATTAAATAAAATAGAGGCATGGCAAAGTAGAGATGAATAGTTGAGACCAAAATTGAGCAGAAAAGAGCTTCTTGAGCTCCAGTAGATAACAATAGCCAATAGAAAAAAGATAAAGTGGAATTCCAGGACAAGTTTTCTGCTCCCCCCTCACTTCATTTCATCAAAATTCTTGCTTAGGAATTTTTTCCTAGTTTTTTCCAACCTGTCCAATACCTTCTTTTCCATTCACCCTCAGACCAGGTGGGAGAAGGTATGAGAGAAAAAGGAGAAATCAACCCAAGCTTCAACATCATTGCCATCTGCTTAGGCAGCATTATGTTTGTTTATGTGTTTGGCCAGTGCTACCTGACTGAGATAAGAAATTTCATGTTGATTTCTGTGAGTTTGAGGGGGAAGGCCAACATTGAGAAGTTAAGTCTAGGATTTGGGAAGTTGGGATTCAGAAAGAGAAAGATACTTATTTTGGTAATTTTGCACATATACCAAGTCATGTCATCTGGAATTCTATTTAACATGGGACCCACTCTGTCATTAGTCAGCCAAGAAAACTGGAGCCTTGAGGAATAGGGCAGAACTCATGGGCAGTTGGTACACCATCTAGTAACCAGACATTGTATTATATTTTCCACCAATATCAAATAGTTAAGTAACTGACAGATCATATAAGGGTTTGCTTTCAACCAGCAGAGATCACAGGCATGAATTATAGAAATGATGGTCATTATTAAATATAACTTGCAGCCCTCTGTCTATTTCTATCATTGACACCTCTACCACATTTATATATATACCTTTTAGAATTAATTGAAGTTGTAACAATGAGAAAAAATGTGGGGGTACTTTTATACTCTGAGATGTGTATGTGTATGTGTGTGATAGACAAGGGTCTAAAGCCCGACCTTTTTCAAAGGATGGGATATTAAAATGTTTGTAGCTAATTAAACAAAAGTACATTTGGATAATATACTACAATTAGGTCAGGTTTCAACTGGGTGAAAAGAAGTTCAAGAAAAAAGACTGAGGTTTTTGGAACTAAAGTACCTATAGATAATTTATGGCATACTTCAAAATTTTCTTTTAAAAAATAGCCAATAGGCAGTTACATGGCATACTGACTAGAGCAACTACCCTGGAGTCAAAAATAGCTAAATGAATATAAAATCATGATTTGAAAGAGTGGTATGGCTAAAAATAAGGGATAGTGATAGAGTTTCTTTTTTTAATTGATATTTTGTTTTATTTTTTCCAATTACATGATATGGTTGTTTTTAAACATCCATGCATTTGCGTATTTGTAAGCTACACCACCTTCCCTTCTCTTCTCACTCGTCAAGGTGGCAGATAGTCTGGTAGAAGTTGTACATGGTATATTTGTGTTTTATATATTTACACATTAATCATTTTGTGTAAGAGGAATCAGAATGAGGGAAAAGAATGAAAACCATGGGATAGGAAGAAAAAGCTAAGAAAAGTTTTTAAAAAGTGAATATAATATACTTTCAGATTCTGTGGGGGGGTTAGTTTTTTTTTTACTTCCCTCTAAATATGGATGGTATTGTTCATAACAGGTCTCCCAGGCTTGTCCTAAATTTCTGATCTACTGCATCCATCATGGTCGATCAACTCAAAATGTTGTTAATGTTTATGTGTTCTCTTGGTTCTGCTCCCTTCACTTAGTATCATTCATGTAATTCTTTCCATGCTTCTCTAAAGTACAGTCACATATGGTTTCTTATAAAATAACAGTACTCCATAATATTAATATACTAAGTGACTTGCCCAATTTTCATTCCCCAATTTTCTCAATTTCCAATTCTTTGTTAGATAGTGATGGAATTTCATTTCAGGCAACTTAATACTACTGAATAGTGCTCAGTAAAATGACTCAAATCTAGTCATAATAATTGTTGTTATATGTGGTAGGTGGAATTATTTTTATCCCCATTTTACACATAAAGAAACAGAGGCTAGGAGAGGTCAAGTGCCTTGTCCAGAGTTACATATCTAGAATCTGATTCAATTTCAGGTATTCCTGACTCAAAATCTAATCCACTGTACTACCTAGTCATCTTAGGACAATTTAGAAACTATAAGATTATCCAATTATGGAAAAGGACTTTATATCATATGAAATATAATTGTAGAACATTATTTTATTATTATAGTTTTAGTTATTGAGCATGCAAGTCATGTGCAATAGGGAATGGATCTGTGACTTAATAGAGACAATTTCCTCTATCAAATGAGGCTAGCATTTTCTCCCAAACTTATGGTCTGATACCATTAATCACAACACTGAGATATTAAGTGAATTTTTCAGGGTACATACAATATGTATAAAAGGTAGGACTAAAACTTGGACTTTCCTCCCTCCAAGTTCATTCATCTGCTATGGCTGTCTGATTTTTCTAGGTCACATATTTATGTGAAAATATAAATACAATCAAGGCAGCTAAGTGGCACATTGGATAGAGCACCATCCCTGGAATCTGGAGGACCTGAGTTCAAATCCAACCTCAGACACTGATTAATTACCCAGCTGTATGTCCTTGGGCAAGTCACTTAACCCAATTGACTTGCAAAAAAAACTAAAAAAAAATAAAATATAAATACAATGGAAATTAAAATGAATGTTCAATATTTAACTTGAGAGCACAACATGGGAAATTGTCTCAATTGCAATATAACTCATGAAAGCAGAAGATGACAAAACAAATGATTAAAAGACAATAAAATCTATTGGACAACTGAAATGTTTACCAAAAGAGTTGGTCTACTGCTCCCAACTTAAGCATTCTTCTGGAAGGACTTAAATTATAGTATTAAATGATTGTTTTGTGCCCCAAATTCACATAAGGTAACTAACAAGATGTGCTATCTGTGACTCAATCATGTTTGATATACATTATCTCATTCACGTCTCACTATAGCCCTGTGAGATATTATGGGTCATTTAGTCAGTCAACTAGCAATTATTAAATCCTATTATTTATTAAAACTAACATTTCAAATGTGTCACACGTGGTTGTTATCCTTCATTCTCAAAGAGGACCAAAGAAGCATTATTTTATTAGATCCAAGTAACAGTGTTTTGTGCTAAGCACTGGATGATACAAAGAAAGGCAAAATACAGTCCTTGTTCTTAAGGAGTTCACAGTCTAATGGATATAACAGGCAAACAATTATTTTTAAGCAAGAGGATAAATTGAGGGTAGAGTCAGGAGGAATGTAGTAAGATTAAGAAGGACTGGGAAGGCTGCTTTCAGGAGATGAGACTTTAAGACTTGAAAAAAGCCAAGCACAAGAGAGTGAAGATAACAAAATGGAATATTCCAGTCCTGGTTGTCAATCAATATTCACTCAGGTGATGTAGTGTGTTGTATGCAAGGACCTTCAAGGAGGCAAAGGATTGCAAAGTAGTAGAGAGAGGGGATAAAGGGATACAAAAGACTGGAAAGTTTTCAAGAAGGAGTGAGATCATAAAGGATCTTGAAAGCCAAACAAGATTTTATATTTTATATTTTATAATTGATCTTGGAGAAGGAAAGGATTTAATGGAAATTTATTAAATAGGAGAATGAAATAGCCAGACTTCTGCTTTGGGAAAATTTATTTGACAACAAAGTGGAGGAAAGATTTGAGTCAGGGAGACCAAGTAGAAGGCTACTGTAATAGTACAAAAGTGAGGATGTGAGAGCCTATACCAGAGTGGTGGCAATAGTAAGTAGTTAAAGCAGTATTATATTCTTTTAAGATGAAGAAATTGAGGCTCAGTTAGATGTCCATGGTGATGTAGCTGGGGATTATAAAAATTGAGATGAATTCAGTACAAAGGCAATTCTTTACCCACCCTACTTGGCACAGCAAATTTAACTTGTTTAAACTTCAGGAAAAAAAATCTCTGTATTTTAGTGTTATATTTTAGTGGGGTTCATAAAGAGAGAAAATATTAGAGAAAGGTACACTCAGAGAGAAAATGCAAGGTTATGTGTGCTTTTTAAAATTTTAATTAAAAACAGAAATTATTAGAAAAACCAAAATCAGAGGTCAAATTCTGCTCCTTCAATTCATGCATATGCAATATGAATGATTTCCTGATGTGACAATGACAATCTCATCATTTCCCTCTGCTTTCTTCCTCTTAATTGTAAAAGCAAATGATTTGGGGTGATTTGGGGAAATTGACTATAGGATACCAAAAGGTCCCTCGGCATCCAAAACAATATGAACATATAGGAAATAACTTCAGAAAAGATGATTTGCGAAACAGATGACAAATGGAGAAGGACAAGATGTACTCTGATCAACTGGAAGAACACTTCCTGTATTATAAGGATAAGTGATATATAAAGTCAGCATAAGGGTATTGGTTTCCAGGCACCTAAAGAAGTCACAGTGGAAAATTTAGGTACCTAAAGATATTGGAATATATGAGAAGGTGGAGGAG
The DNA here is from genome assembly GCF_037893015.1 of Macrotis lagotis. Classification (NCBI taxonomy): domain Eukaryota; kingdom Metazoa; phylum Chordata; class Mammalia; order Peramelemorphia; family Peramelidae; genus Macrotis; species Macrotis lagotis. The sequence goes on from NC_133666.1 coordinate 215,603,669, forward strand.
GAGGAGGAAGGGGGGAGGAAGAGGCGAAAGAGTGAGGGAGGAGGAGTAGAAGAAGGAGGAGGAGGAGGAGGAGGAAGAGGGTGAGGAAGAGGAGGAAGAGGGAGGTAGAAGGAGGAGGAGGAGGAGGAGAAGAAGGAAAAGGAGGAGAAGGAGAAAAAGCAGGGAGAGGAGGAGGAAGAATAGGGGGAGGAAGAGGGGGAGAAGAGAGGGAGGAAGAGAAAGAGGAAGAGGAGAAGGGGAGGAGGAGAAGAAAGAAGGAAGAAGGAGGAGGAGGAGGAGGAGGGAAGAACGCAGATTACAAAGAATCGTAAGGGGAAGAGCGAAGGTGAAAGGGAAGCACTAAGGCCAAGAGTCTTGGGGAAAGTGTTACATTTGAAAATAGGAACCAAATCTAAAATAGATCAGAAGCTCCCACAAATCTTGTTACCAGAAAGCAAATGGACTGTAAATTCCCTGGGAAATATATTGTTGCAGGAGGAAATGAAGAAGCCCAAATGAAAGTAAGAAAAAAAAATAAGGGAGGAATTCTTTGTGCAGTTTTTGATGCAGATTTTGTTTTGTGTATCTGTATTACCGGAATAACCTGAGTTTCTGAATCTATACAATAGAAAACAATCCTAAAAAAAAGACATAACCATCAATTGGTATTCAATAGGCCTCTTTGCCTTGAACCTAAATTTAATGTAAAAGATTTCCCCAGGATTTGTATATGAAGGAGGTTATATAAATATACTTTTATATTTATATACATATACATACATGTGTATTGTATATATGTATAGATGAGTGTATGTAGTCATTATGCCACCTAGGATATAACTATTTTTAACATGCCATAAAGCTTCTGACAAGCTCATTTCTCTTATAAACATTAAAAATCAAAAGAAAATGGACCTCACTTTCTTATGGTATATTTTAGTAAATATTTAAAATCACATGGAAAAGAGAAATTTTAGTTGCCTTTCCAGTAAGTAAAACAAGGGTGCCTATTATCATCAACTTTTCTGATAGTACTAGTTTTATTTATATATCTCTATATATTTTTATATATTTATAAATAACTAACTATATTCTTATAATATAGTTATTATAACAAGACAAGAAAAATAAACTGAGATAATGAACATAGGCAAAGAGAAAAAACTATTCTTTATAATATATAATGATGACTTGAGAGCTTTATAAATTCAATTAAAATTAAATTTAAGCAAAGTAGCAAGATACAACTCAAACACATGAAGTATCATATTTTTATTTATACATACAGCAAAATCCAGCAGGAAGACATGAGCAATTATATTAAAAATAGTTACAGAATATACAAAGCACTTGGAAATCCACCTACTAAGGTATACAGATGCAACATGAGTATAATGACAAAGCACTCAATGGTTAGGCAATGCAAATATAATAAAAATGATGATATCATCTAAATTAATTTATTCATTACCCTTCAAATCAAATGTTCAAAGCCTTATTGTATAGAGGCAGAAAAGAATAATCTTTTATAAAATCTGGAGAACCAAATGGTTAGGAAGCTCAGGAGGAAATTTCAAAGTAGATAACTTTAAAAAAAAAGCAGAAAGAAAGGAAATCTAGAAGCACCAATTCTCTAACTGTAGATACTAGAAAGTAGTAATCATTAATATGATTTAGTACTGATTACAAAGATAGAAAATTTGAGCAGTAGAACATATGAAGTAAGCAAAGTGCAGAAGGAAATGATTATAGTAATATAATGTTGATTAACCCCCCCCAAAAAAATCACTATTTAATCAAATTTACCAGAAAAAGTGGAAAACAGTATGACAGAAATTACTTTGAAAAATACATCTCACATCATATACCATGATTAATTGCTTAAGATGTAGACTTAGATGGGGGCTAGTATGGGGAGAAGAAAAACAGGTAACAATAAATAAATTTGAGAATTAAAGGAATAAGATGTCTTTTGCAACAATAGATTGAGGGAAGAATTTTTATCCTAACTATAAAGTAAACAGTTAAATTCAAAAAAGATCTTTAGGGTTAGTTTCTCTGGGAAAAAAATCTGTTATCCAAGTTACATAGGTAGCTGTTTCAAATATATGATAGGAACTCTTTCTTAGACATTAAATGGCAAAATGATATAAATACTTCTTTCTTAAGTAATGAAATCCATCCTATCAACAACCATAAGAAAAAGTTCTAAAAAAAGTTCTAAATTATTGATGAGATAAATTAAAATTAAAATGACTCTGAGGTACCACCTTACAACCATTAAACTAGCAAAGATTAAAAAAAATGAAAATCTCAATTGTTGGGGAGAATATGATAGGATAAACACTAATACACTCTTCATATATTTTTAAAATAAAAATTATATATAAATGACCATTAAAATGTTTTACAAATTTAAATCATATATTAATGCTAGTTATTGTTTTTGTTTTTATTACTACTAATATTATTATTGCCATAGTTAAGAAATGCTTTGATCCAATCCATAGTCATATGAAAAATTGATCCAAATCATTACTTATTAGAGAAATGCAAATTGAAGCATCTCTGAGATACCACCTCACACCTCTCAGAATGGTCAATATGACCAAAAAAGGACAATGATCAAGGTTGGAAGGCATGCAGGAAATATGAGACACTAATACATTGTTGGTAGAGCTGTGAACTAATACAATTTTTCTGAAGAGAAATTTGGGATTATGCCCAAAGGGCAACAAAAATGTACATACCCTTTGATCCAACAATACCACTACTGGGTGGATACCCTGAAGAGATTATCTAAAAGGGTAAAAACATCACTTGTACAAAAATATTTATAGCAGCTCTGTTTGTGATGGCAAAAATTGGAAATTAAGTGAATGTCCTTCAATTGGGGAATGGCTTAACAAACTGTGGTATATGTATGTCATGGAATACTATTGTCCTATTAGAAACCAGAAGGGATGGGTATTCAGGGAAGCCTGGAAGTATATGCATGAACTGATGCTGAGTGAGATGAGCAGAACCAGAAAAACATTGTACACCCTAACAGCAACATGGGGGTGATGATCAACTTTGATAGACTTGCTTATTCCATCAGTGCAACAACCAGGGACAATTTTGGGCTATCTCCAATGGAGAATACCATCTCTATCCAGAGAAGGAATTATGGACTTGGAACAAAGTCCAAAGTTATCTTATTATGTAATTTTACTATCTCATACTTTATTTTTCTTCCTCAAGGATATGATTTCTGTCATCACATTCAACTGAGATCAATGTATAACATGGAACCAATGTAAAGACTAACAAAATGCCTTCTGTGGGAGTAGGGGGGGAAGGAAGCAAGAATGGGGGAGAATTGTAAAACAAAATAAAGAAAATCATTCAAAATAAAGCATCATAGACCCACAGAAATGAATAATTACTAAAGGAAGGAAGAAATTTTAGAACATCTTGCCAAATTAACTTTGCAACTAATTACTGGGCAACCTTGGGTAACTTAACTCTTCTTTCCTTTAAGTAGGTCAGGCTATTGATATTAATGAAGTTGTTGAGCCCAGGAATAGAATAGGATCCAGGTAATCAGATATTTCTCTTCTTTTTAAGAGTAAAAATTTCAGGATTAAAAAATGGGAACTTTTTAAAGTAAATAAAGAATTTATGAAAATAAATAAATACATTAATGCTGTGAGAAATCACATTTCTAAAATAAATTAATTTACTTCCAATATATATATATATATATATATATATATATATATATATATATATATATATATATACCTAGAGCATTACTTTCAATGGTATCAAAGAACTCAAAAAGAAGGCACTCATCAAATGAAAAAGGACTAAACATGTTGTAGAATATAAATGTAACAGAACATCAAAGTTTTGTGCAAAGTGCATTAAATGGCAAAGCAGATTATTTCAAATATAGAAATATTTATATTAACTAATACAGAGCAAAATGAGAAGAGTCAGAAATATTTATAAAGTGACTAGAGTATTGTTTTAAAATTCTTTGAAAGGACTTCCAGCCAAGATGGTGTAGAGAAGACAGTCACTGTGCTAAGGTCTCCTAATTTCCCCTCATAAATAATATGAAACAAACCTCTTAACAGAAATCTGATTGACAAAACCCAGAAAAAGAAGCTGGGAGAAGAACATCTACCTCCAGGTTTGTCTTCAGAGATTGTGGATGAGCAAGCTCAGAGAACAGAGAGCCAGCAGGGAAGAGTAAAACCTGGAGAAGCCTAGCTAGTGGAGGCATTGACTATGGGAGCCATGGTCAGAGAATGAACTGGGGCACAGAGACATTGGCTGTAGGACTGATGGACTGTGGGACTGTTGGTCTATGGGACTGATGGTCTGAGGCTTACCAGGCAAGGCTGGAGGGTGAGTACCAGTGCTGGAGAGTTGCAGACATTGATCTGCTGGACTCCTCTGGTCTACAGTACCTCAGACTCCAAACCCTTCATTTCAGCTTCAAAGAAGCTGAATTCTTCCAGAACAAACACAGTGACAGCCCACCTCCCCGCCCCCCCCCCCCCCCAGGATCGGGTATGGGCAGCAGAGCTCCTGCAGCTGTGAATAGAGAGAGTAATTAACTTGCCCCAGGGCATAGCCTACATTGTGCAAGGTTAAAAGTATCCAGCAGCTTCACCCACACCCTCTATGCCAAGGGAAATGGCCTCAAATCAAGGTCACAGACACTCCAGAGAAAGCAGCCAGCACCACCTACTGGCCGGCACATATGGAGTTACTAAACTCAGAGAGCAAAGTCTCTAGCATCCCCTACTGACATGCCCACTAGGAGTTATTAAACTCAGTGAGTAAAGCCTCCAGGGCTTGGTGTTTTCCAACACCAAACCTCGGTGAACCAGTCCTACCCTGAACACAAGATCTTAGCAAAATGAAGAAAGGCCAGCAGAAAGGGGGTCAATAGAAAAATTCCTAGAAGGTAAAGACCCTAATTCAGAGAGATCTAAAACCTCTGAGGAGAGTATGATTTGGTCTCCATCACAGAAAGACTTCCTTGAAGAATTCAGGAAGAAGTTTAAAAATCAATTGGAAAATCTGGGTAAAGAAACCCAAGAGAACATTAACACTTTGCGACAGGAAAATAAATACCTGAAAAATATAATTAGACAAATGCAAAAAGAAAATAATTCTCTCAAAACCTCAGTTGATCAAATGGAAAAATTTCAAAAATAGAACTGAACAACTGGAAAAGGAGCTGCAAAAAATAAATGAAGAAAATTCTTCTCTAAAAGAAGGATTGGGACTATCAGCCAAGATGTAGGAGAGAAGACAGACACAGTTTTAAAGTCTCCTGATCTTTCCCCATCTATCACATGAAATAAACCTCTTAACAGAAATCTGACCCACAAAACCCAGAAAGAAAAGCCAGAAGAAAGAACATCTACCTCAGGATTTGTCTCCAGCAGCAGCACTGGAGGAATTCAGCAGGTGAGTCTTGTCTTAGTGGGAGGATCAGCCCTGGATCAGCCAGATTAGCAACTGAATTAGAGCCAGGAGTCTGTGGGACCGAGAGCAGGACCTGCTGGATGGACAGTGGGGCTAGACAGCAGGGGCTTGAGTCAACTAGGGAGCAGAGGCACTGCTGTTGGTGCTGTCCCTCTGGAGCTGGCCAACAAGGCTGGGGGGAGAATTCCAGTGCAGGAGAGCTGAGGACACCATCCCTGGGTTCCTCTGGTCTGAGGAACTCAGAGTCTACACCTCCATTACAGCTGAGGCCTCTTTGCAGAAGAAAAAAATTGCAGACTACTTCTGCCTCAGGCCCAGGTATGTGAGCAGAAGAACCAGCCCCTCTGACAATCCAGAGAGGAATTACCTCAGGCAAGAGTAAAGAGCACCATTGATTGAAGGTAAAAGAATTAAATAGCTCCAAATCCTCCATTCAAGCAAAGAGAGAAGACCTCAATCAAGGTCACAGACAGTCCAGAAAAGGCAACCAGCACCTCCTACTGGCCAGCCAGAGAAATTGCATTCAGTGAGTAAAGCCTTTAGTGATTCCCAAGCCCCTGTGAACCAGCCCCTCCCCAAATCAACTTATCAAAAGGAAGAAGGGTCAGTGGAAAGGTGGATCCATAGAAAAATTCTTGGAAGGAAAAGAACCAAACTCAGAAACACCTAGAACCTCTGAGGAGAATACGATCTAGTCTTCAGCAGAGAAAGGCTTTCTTGAAAAAATAAGGAAGGAGCTTAAAAATCAACTGGAAAATTTGTGAGAGACAATTAATACTTTGCAACAAGAAAACAAATACTTAGAAAATACAATTGGACGAATACAAAATGAGAATAAATCTCTCACATTATTGGACAATTACAAAATGAGAATACATGTCTCACATCATCAATTGGACAAATACAAAATGAGAATAATTCTCTCAGATCCTTAATTGGGCAAATGCAAAAAAGAAAATAATTCTCTCACAACCTCAATTGGTCAAATGGAAAGCTCTTTCAAAAGTAGAATTGACCAATTGGAAAAGGAGTTGCAAAAGGTTAATGAAGAAAACTCCTCCCTAAAAATAAGAATGGAGTCTGCAGAAACTAATGATTCCATGAGACAGCAAGAGCCAGTTAAACAAAATCAAAAAATAGAAAAAACAGAAGAAAATATAAAATACCTCATCAACAAAACCACTGACCTTGAGAATAGATTGAGGAGGGGCAACCTGAGAATTATGGGACTTCCTGAAAACATTGAAGAGAAAAAAAGCCTGGACAGGATCTAGTGTTGGAAAACTGCCCTGATATCATGGAACCGGAGAGCAAAGTAGTTATAGAAAGAATATATCAATCCCCTCCTGAAAAAGATCCTAAAATGAAAACACCAAGGAATGTTGTGGCCAAATTCCAGAACTATCAGATAAAAGAGAAAATCCTGCAAGCAGCCAGAAAGAAACAATTTAAATATCAAGGAGCCACAGTTAGGATCATGAAGGATGTGTCTGCATCAACATTAAGATATCAAAGGGCCTGAAATGAGATGTTTCGAAGAGCAAAGGAGCTTGGAATGCAGCCAAGAATCTACTATCCCGCAAAAATGAACCTTCTCTTCCAGGTAAAAAGATGGACATTTAATGAAACAGAAGAATTCCAAAAATTCCTGATGAAAAAACCAGAGCTAAATAGAAAATTTGGACATCAAACAGGAGGTTCAAGAGACACATGAAAAGGGCAAAGGGGGGGGGCGGTAAAAGGAAAAAATCTATTATCCAGTAAGTTGAAATTGGCTATATCCCAGGATAGGGGAAAAGATTTTCATAAATCTTGAGAATTGTAACTCTAACAGAGAGAACATACCTAGCCAGAAATGATGGACATTCATGATCTATCCATCAGACTGCTATCTAATGGGATGTAACTGGCTTTAACCCCACTTGGGAGAAAGACTCTAATAACTCTCAAGAATTTTAACTCTATGAGATAGAATATACTGAACTAGAAGTGACAGACACTCAGAATTTTCTATGACTCAGATAGAATGATCTAAAAAACACTACCTCCTTAAAAAGGGGGACAGGAAAGAGACGGGAGGAGGGAGGGGATTGAATAGGGTAAATCTCATTGCACTAAGAGGTACAAAATACCTATGGTAATAGAGGGGAAGAAAGGAGCAGATGAGAAACACCTGAATCTTCTTCTCATCAGACTTGACTTAAAGTCAACATACACATTCTAAGTTAACTTATAAAACATCTAAGCTTTAAAGTATTAAAAGGGGGGAAGGGGAGGGGGGAGACAGAGAAAGGGAAGGGGAGTGGAGGAAAAAGGGAATTAACAAAAGGAAGGGAAGGGAACAGGGAAAATAGGAAAGGGGAAGGAAATGGGATGGGTGATACAGGAGGGCAAACACACTGAAGGAGGTGGCATTCAGAAACAAAATACTGGGGAATATGGATAAGGGGGGAAGGGGGGAAATACAAACAGTGGGAAGATAGTACAAAGAGCAATAAAGAATTAGTAATCCTAACCTTGAATGTGAATGGGATGAACTCTGCCTTAAAAACATAAGCAAATAGCAGAGTGGATTAAAAACCAGAATCCTACAATATGGTGCTTACAAGAAACTCATTTGAAGCAGAGAGATACATATAGAGTAAAGGTAAAAGGTTGGAGCAAAATATATTTTGCTTCACCTGAAGTTAAAAAAAGCAGGGGTAGAAATCCATATCCCAGACAAAGCAGCAGCAAAAGTAGATAGCATTAAAAGAGATAAGGAAGGAAACTTTATCCTCCTAAAAGGTATCATAGACAATAAAGTTATTTCAATACTGAATATATATGCACCCAGTAGGACAATATCCAGATTCTTAGAGGAGAAGCTGAAAGAACTACAGGAAGACATAGACAGCAAAACTCTACTAGTGGGAGACTTCAACCTCCCAGTCTCAGATCTAGATAAATCGAATGATAAAATAAACAAGAAAGAAGTTAAGGAGGTAAATAGATTGTTAGAAAAATTAGATATGGTAGACATATAGAGGAAACTGAATGGGGATAGAAAGGAATATACCTTTTTCGCTACAGTACATGGAACTTATACAAAAATTGACCATGTACCAGGACATAAACCCTAATGATCAACTGCAGAAAGGCAGAAATAGTGAATACATCTTTCTCAGATCACAATGCAATAAAAGTCATATGCAATACTGGGCCAAAGAGATATAGACCCAGAACATATTGGAAACTGAATAACCTCATTTTAAAAAATGAGTGGATCAAAAAATAAATTACAGAATTAACCATTTTATCCCGGATAATGATAATAATGAAACAACATACCAAAACCTATTAGATTCGCTCAAAGCGACTCTCGGGGATATATTATAGCTTTAAATGCTTACATTAATAAATTGCAGAAAGAGTAAATCAATGAACTAAAAATGCAACCAAAAAAATTAGAGAAAGAACAAATCAAAAATCCCCAATTAAATACCAAATTAGAAATTCTAAAATTTAAAGGATAAATTAATAAAATTGAAAGCAAAAAAACCATTGAATTAATAAATAAAACCAAAAGTTGGTATTATGAAAAAACCAATAAAATTGATAAACCTTTGGTCAATTTGATTAAGAAAAAAGAAAGAAGAAAACCAAATTGCTAGTATCATAAATGAAAAAGGTGAACTCACTATCAATGAGGAGGAAATTAAAGTAATAATTCTGAATAATTTTGCCCAACTGTATTCCAATAAATTTGATGATCTAAGTGAAATGGATGAATATTTACAAAAATATAAGTTGCACGGGTTAAATGAAGAAGAGGTTAAATACCTAAATAACCCTATCTCAGAAAAAGAAATTCAACAAGCCATCATTGAACTCCCTAATAAAAAATCTCCAGGGTCTGATGGATTCACAAGTTAATTCTACCAAACATTTAAGGAACAATTGGTTCCAATTCTATATAAACTCTTTGGAAAAATAGGGAAAGATGGAACTCTGCCTAAATCTTTCTATGAAACCAATATGGTGCTGTTATCTAAATCAGGAAGAGTTAAAACAGAGAAAGAAAATTATAGACCTATTTCCCTGATGGATAGAGATGCAAAAATCTTAGCAAAACGATTACAAGTTATCACTAGTATAATAAATTATGATCAAGTAGGATTTATTCCAGGAATGCAGAGTTGGTTCAATATTAGGATAACTGTTAGTATACTCAATTATATCAACAGCAAACCTATCAAAAATCATATGATCATATCAACAGATGCTGAAAAAACTTTTGACAAAATACAGCATCCATTCCTACTAAAATCACTAGAGAGTCTAGGAGTAAATGGACTGTTCCTTAGAATAATTAGCAGTATCTATCTGAAACCATCAACAAGCATTATATTCAATGGGGAGAGGCTAGAGGCATTACCAATAAGATCAGGGGTGAAACAAGGGTGCCCATTATCACCACTACTATTCAGTATTGTATTGGAAATGTTAGCTTCAGCAATTAGACAAGAAAAAGAAATTAAAGGAATTAGAATCAGGAAGGAAGAGACAAAACTCTGACTCTTTGCAGATGATATGATGGTCTACCTAGAGAATCCCAAGAAATCATCCAAAAAAACTACTGGAAACAATTAGCAATTTTAGCAGAGTTGCAGGTTATGAAATAAATGATCATAAATCCTCAACTTTTCTATATATGTCTAGCAAGACACAGCAGGAAGAGCTAGAAAGAGAAATCCCATTCAAAGTAACCTCAGACAATATAAAATACTTGGGAGTCTATTTGCCAAGACAGACTCAGAATATTTTTGAAAACAATTATAAAACACTTCTCAAACTAATTAAATCAGATTTAAATAGCTGGGCAAATATCAACTGCTCATGGATAGACAGAGCTAATATAATAAAAATGACAATTCTACCAAAACTAAACTATCTGTTTAGTGCCCTACCAATCAAAATTCCAAAAAATTACTTTAATGAGTTAGAAAAAATTGTAAGAAAATTCATATGGAGAAATAAAAAGTCAAGAATTTCCAGGAGCTTAATGAAAAAAAGTGCAAAAGAAGGTAGCTTAGCCCTACCTGATCTAAAATTATATTATAAAGCATCAGTCATCAAAACTGTTTGGTATTGGCTAAGAAATAGAGTGGTGGACCAGTGGAATAGACTAGGTATAAAAGCAGGAGATGATTATAGTAATCTGCTGTTTGATAAACCCAAAGAGTCTAGCCATAGGGATAAAAACTCCCTCTTTGATAAAAACTAATGGGATAATTGGAAGTTAGTATGGAAGAAACTTAGATTAGACCAACACCTAACACCCTTTACCAAGATAAGATCCAAATGTTTACAGGATTTAGACATAAAAAACAATACTATAAGCGAATTAGAAGATCAAGAACCTGTCATATCAATGGAAAGGGGAGAAGTTTATGACTAAGGAAGACTTGGAGAACATCACCAAAAGCCAATTACATGATTTTGATTACATTAAATTAAAAAGCTTTTGCACAGATAAAACCATTATAACCAAGATCAAAAGAAATGTAGTAAATTGGGAAACAGTCTTTACAACTAATGATTCTGACAAAGGACTCATTTCTAAAATATACAGAGAACTGAGTCATATTTTTAAAACAAAAATCCATTCCCCAATTGACAAATGGTCAAAGGATATGCAAAGGCAATTTACAGATGAGGAGATCAAAGCAAGCCATAGCCAGATGAAAAAATGCTCTAAATCATTAATTATTAGAGAAATGCAAATTAAAGCTTTTCTGAGGTACCACCTCACACCACTCAGATTGGCCAATATGACCAGAAAGGATAATGATCATTGTTGGAAAGGTTGTGGTAAATCTGAGATACTATTACATTGTTGGTGGAGCTGTGAACTAATACAACCTTTCTGGAGAGCTATTTAGAACTACACCCAAAGGGAAACAAAAATGTGCATACCCTGTGACCCAGCAATACCACTACTGGGTCTATACCCTGAAGAGATGATGAAAAAGGGTAAAAACATCACTTGTACAAAAATATTTATAGCAGCCCTGTTTGTGGTGGCAAAGAATTGGAAATCAAGTAAATGTTCTTCAACTGGGGAATGGCTTAGCAACCTGTGGTATATGTATGTCATGGAACACTATTGTTCTATTAGAAACCAGGATGGATGGGATTTCAGGGAAGCCTGGAGGAATTTGCATGAACTGATACTAGTGAAATGAGCAGAACCAGAAAAACACTGTATACCCTAACAGCAACATGGGAGTGATGATCAAACATGAAGGACTCACTCATTCCATCAATGCAACAACAAGGGACAATGTTGGGCTATCTGCAATGGAGAATACCTTCTGTACCCAGCAAAGGAGATGTGAAGTTTTAACAAAGTTCAAGGACTATTCCCTTTAATTTAGGAAAAAACTGATATATTTTTGTCTGATCTTGTTACCTCTTAGACTTCTTGTCTCTTCTTTAAGGATATGATTTCTTTCTCATCACACTCAATTTGGGTCAAGGTACAACATGGAAACAAATTAAAGACTGACAGATTGCTTTCCATGGGCAGTGGAGGGAGGGAAGTAAGATTGGGGGGGAAATTGTAAAACTCAAATAATATCTTTAATAAAAATAAATTTAAAAAATAAATAAAAATAAAGGAAAGATTGGAATCTGTGGAAACTAATGATTTCATGAGCCAACAAGATTGTGTTAAACAAAAGCAAAAGATCAAAAAAATAGAAGAAAATGTAAACTACCTCATTAGCAAAACCACTGACCTCAAGAATAGATCAAGGAGAGATAATCTAAGAATTATTTGTCTTCCTGAAAACATTGAAGAGAAATAAAGCCTGGACTTAATATTACAGGATGTAGTAATGGAAAATTGGCCTGTTGTCATGGAACCAGAGGGAAAATAGTTATTGAAAGAATACATCAATCCCCTCCAGCAAGGGATCCTAAAATGAAAACACCAGGGCATATTGTGGCCAAATTCCAGAAATATCAAATAAAAGAGAAAATCCTGCAAGCAGCCAGAAAGAAACAATTTTAAAAAACAATGAGGCACAGTAAGGATTACACAGGACCTAACTGCATTAACATTAAGGGATCAAAGGGCCAAGAATGAGATATTCTGAAGAGCAAGGGGGCTTAGAATGCAACCAAAAAAATCGACTATTTGGCAAAACTGAGCCTTTACTTCCAGGGGAAAAGATGGATATTTAATGAAATGGCAGACTTCCAACATTTCTTGATGAAAAGACCAGAACTAAATAGAAATTTTGGACATCAAATAGGAGACTTGAGAGACACATGAAAAGGCAAAGAAAAGGGTAAAGAAAAAACTGCTATCCAATAATGTGAAACTGGCTATATCCCCCCACCCAGAGAAAGATTCTCATAACTCTTGAGAACTGTAACACTATTAGAGAGAATATGCTTAGCCAGATGTGATGGACAATCATGACTTTTCTATGATTCAGACAGGATGATTTAATAACATTACTTCCTAAAAAAGGGGGACAGTAAGAAGACAGGAGGATGGAGGAGATTGAATGGGGTAAATCTCATTACATTAACAAGTAAAAAGGGCCTATTGCAAGAGAGGGGAAGAGGGGAGGAGATGAGAAATGCCTGAATCTTACTATCATGAAATTTGGCTTAAAGGTAGCATATATACACTCACTTAAGTTAAGAAACTTAACTTTCAAGTATTAAAAGGGGGGGAAAGAGAACCAACAGAAGGAAGGGAATGAAAAAAGGGGTAAAGGGAAAAGGAGAAGAAAGGGAAAGGGGGTTGGATATAGGAGGGCAAACAAACTGAAGGTGGTGGTATTCAAAAATAAAATATTGGGGAATATGGAGAAAGCAAAAAAAAAAGGGGGGAAATACAAACAGAAGTAAGATAGCATGGAGGGCAATAAAGAGTTAGTTATTATAACTTTGAATGTGAATGGGATAAACTCTCCCTTAAAATGTAAGTGAATACCAAAGTGGATTAAAAACCAGAATCCTACAAATGTGCTGCTTACAAGAAACTCATTTGCAGCAGAGAGATACATATAGAGGAAAGATAAAAGGTTGTAGAAAAATATATTTTGCTTCAGCTGAAGTGAAAAAATCAGGGGTAGCAATCCTTATCTCAGACAAAGCAGCTGCAAAAATAGATATAATTAAAAGATAAGGAAGGAAACTATATCCTCCTCAAAGGTACCATAGACGAAAGTAATTTCAATACTAAATAAGTATGCACCCAATGTATAGCATCGAAATTTTTAGAGGAAAAGTTGAAGGAGTTACAGGAAGCCATAGACAGCCAAACTCTACTAGTGGGAGACCTCATCCTCCCACTCTCAGATTTAGATAAATCTAATCATGAAATAAACAAGAACAAAGTTAAGGAGGTAAACAGATTGTTAGAAAACCTAGACATGATACACTCATGGAGGAAACTGAATAGGGACAGAAAGGAATATAATTTTTTTTTTCAGCAGTGCATGACACTTACACAAAAACTAACCATGTACTAGGACATTAAAAACCTAATAATCAATTGCATAAAGGCAGCAATAGTGAATACATCTTTATCCGATCATAATATAAAAATCACATGGAATATGCGGCAGGAAGATATAGACACAAAACTAATTGGAAATTAAATAACCTCATTTTAAAGACTGAGTGGATCAAACAACAAATTATAGAAAGAATTGATTATTTTATCCTAGATAATGACAATAATAAAACAACATACCAAAACCTATGGGATACCCTCAAAGCAGCTTTCAGGTATATATTGTATTTTTAAATGCTTACTTGAATAAATTAGAGAAAGAGAAAATCAATGAACTAAATATGAAATTAAAAATTAGAGAAAAAAACAAATTAAAAATCCTCAATTAAATACCAAATTAGAAATTCTAAAAATGAAAGAAATTAATAAAATCAAAAGCAAGAAATCTATTGAATTAATAAATAAAACCAAGTTGATTTTATGACAAAATCAATAAAACTGATAAACCTCTTGTCAATTTGATTTTAAAAAGAAGGAAGAAAACCAAGTTGCTAGTATCATAAATGAGGAGGAAATTAAAGTAATAATTCTGAATTATTTTGCCCAACTCTATGCCAATAAATTTGATAATCTAAGTGGAAGGGATGAATATTTACATTAGGTTTATTTAGGTTAGATGAAGAGGAAATTAAATACATCAATAACCCTATCTCAGAGAAAGAAATTCAACAAGCCATTATTGAACTCCATAAGAAAAAATCTCCAGGGCCAGATGGATTCACAAGTGAATTCTATTAAACATTTAAGGAGCAACTGGTTCCAATTCTATATAAGCTATTTGAAAAATAGGTGAAGCTGAAACTCTGCCTAACTCTTTCCATGACACCAATATGGTGCTGATACCTAAACCAAGAAGAGTTAAAACAGAAAGAAAACTATAGTCCTATTTCCCCTGATGAATATAGAGGCAAAAATCTTAAATAAAATCTTAGCAAAGCAACTACAAAAAATTATCACTAGGATAATATATTATGACCAAGTAGGATTTATCCCAGGAATGCAGTGTTGCTTCAATATTAGAAAAACTGTTAGTTTAATTAATTATATCAATAATAAACTTACCATAAATCATATGATTATATCAATAGATGCTGAAAAAAAGCTTTGGAAAAAATACAGTACCCATTCCTATTAAAAACACTAGAGAACATAGGAATAAATGAATTGTTCCTTATAATAATAAGCAATATCTATATGAAACCATCAACAGGCATTATATGCAATGGAGATAGTCTAGAAGCATTCCCAATAAAATTAGGGGTGAAACAAGGATGCCCATTATTGCCACTAATATTCAATATTGTATAAAAATTTGCTTCAGCAATAAGAGAAGAAAAAGAAATTGAAGGAATTAGAATTGGGGAGGAAGAGACATGCAGATGACATGATGGTATATCCAGGGAATCCAAAAAAAATCATCTGAAAAACTACTAGAAACAATTAGCAATTATAGCAAGGTCACAGGATAGAAAATAAACCCTCATAAATCCTCAGCATTTCTATATGTGACTAGCAAGATGCAGCAGAAATAGCTAGAAAGAGAAATCCCCTTCAAAGTACCTTTAGACAATATAAAATATCTGGGAGTCTACCTGCTAAGGCAGATTCAGAAAATTTTTGAAAACAATTACAAAACACTTCTCACTCAAATAAAATCAAATTTAAATAACTGGGCAAATATCAACTGCTCATGGTTAGGCTGAGTTAATATAATAAAAATGACAATTCTACCAAAATTAAACTACTTGTTTAGTGCCCTACCAATCAAAATCCAAAAAAATTACTTTAATGAGTTAGAAAAAGTAGTAAGTAAATTTATATGAAGAAATAAAAAGTCAAGAATTTCCAGGGATTTCATGAAAAAGTGCAAAAGAAGGTGGCTTAGTCCTACCAGATCTAAAATTATGTTATAAAGCATCAGTCAGCAAAACTATTGGGTATTGGCTAAGAAATAGAGTGGTGCATCAGAGGAACAGACTAGGTGCAATAGCAGGAAATGATTATAGTAATCTGCTGTTTGATAAACCCAAAAAGCCCAGCTATTGGGATAAAAACTCTCTTTTAGATAAAAACTTAAGGGAAAATTGGAACTTAGTATAGCAGAAACTTGGATTAGACCAACACTTCACACCCTATGCCAAGACAGGACCAAAATAGATACAGGATTTAGACATAAAAACAATATTATAAGCAAACTAGGAGATCAAGGAATAGTTTACTTGTCAGATCTATAGAAAGGGAAGCAGTTTATGAGTAAAGAAGAGATGAAGATCATCCTTAAAAACAAACTAGAAAATTTTGATTACATTAAATTAAAATGCTTTTGAACAGACAAAACCTCTGTCACCAAGATCAAAAGAAATGTAGTTAATTGGGAAACAATTTTAACAACCAGTTTTTCTGAAAAAGAACTCATCTCTAAAATATATGGAAAACTGAGTCAAAGTTTAAAGAAACAAGCCATTCCCCAATTGACAAATGGTGAATGGATATGAAAAGGCAATTTACAGATGAGGAAATCAAAGCAATCCATAGTCATATAAAAAATTGCTCTAAATCACTACTTATTAGAGAAATACAAATTAAAGCATCTCTGACTGGCCAATATGAGCATAAAGGACAATGATCAATGTTGGAAGAGATGTGGGAAATATGGGACAGTAATACATTGTTGGTGGAACTATTAACTCATACAGCCTTTCTGGAGAGCAATTTGAAATTATACCCAAAGGGCAGCAAAAAATGTGCATATCCTTTGATCCAGCAATTCCTCTACTGCATCTATACCCTAAGGAGAGAGAATATGAAAAAGGGTAAAAACATCAATTGTTCAAAAATATTTATAGTAGCCCTGTTTGTGGTGCCAAAAAATTGGAAATTGAGTGAAAGCCCATTAATTGGGGAATGACTTAACAAACTGTAAATGTTTATTATGGAACACTATTGTTCTATTAGAAACCAGGAGGAATGGGAATTCAGGGAAGCCTGGAAGGATTTGCATGAACTGATGCTGAGCAGGATGTGCAGAACCAGAACATTGTACACCCGAATAGCAACATGGGGGTGATGATCAGTCTTAATAGACTTGATCATTCCATCAGTGCAACAATCAGGCACAATTTGGGGGTTTCTGCGATTGAGTATCTGTATCCAGAGAAAGAATTGTGGAGTTTGAACAAAGACCAAAGACCTTTAATTTTTTTTTAAAAAGTTACCTTATTATGTATACCATGGATGCAATGTAAAAACTAACAGACTGCCTTCTGTGAGCAGTTGTGGGGGGAGGGAAGCAAGATTAGGGAGAAAATTTTTAAAATTCAGAATAAATAAAATCTTTCTAAAAACTTCTTTGAAAGATTTTAAAAATCTTACCAATAAACATACACAAATGTACCAATGATGAAACATACTGCCCACCTCTGAACAGCTAGCTGATGACCAGGATATAGAAAATACTGACTCATATATTTCCTATTAATTTAATACTCACATTTCTTATAACTTACTTTTTATTTTGATGTATCTGTTTCCTTGTTTTTTATAAACTATTTCCTTGTTGATGAGAACCCTAATTAGCAGCTAGTTGCCACAGTGTATAGAAAACTGAACCTGGATTCAGGAAGATGAATGAATTCAAAGCCAGTTTCAGACACTTACATAGCATTATGATCATTATTTAGTCACTAAACTTTGTCTGCCTAGTTTCCTCATCTCTAAAATCAAAATAATGACTATCTCCAGAACTTTTATGAAAATAAAATAAGATAATATTTGTAAAGGAATTTGGAAACTAAAAGTATTATATAATTGTTAGCTAAATGTATTATTATTATTATTATTATTATTATTATTATTATTATTATTATTATTATTATTATTGAAGTGGCAATTAGGTGGTGCATGGATAGAGAACCAGACCTGGAGTCATAAGGCTCAGCTTCATGAATCTAAACCTGGCTTCAGGTTGTGTAACCCTGGACAAGTTACTTAAGCTTTTTTTGACTCAGTTCTTCTCTGTAGAATGTACCAGAGAAGGACATGGCAAACTACCCCAGTAGTTTTTCCAAGAAAACCTCAAATGGGGTCACAAAGAATCAGACATGACTGAAATGTCTGAACAAAAACAAAAATATTTTTCCAAAGTCCGTATTCTGTGAGTAGCTGCAATATAAGGAAGAAATGAATAATTTTATATAGATTAAAGCTGAGCCTAATTGAAAATAAAGTAATATCACTTCCAGGGGCAATCAACATAAGGGAGTGTAATAAGAAGCTTCATTTCTGCAAAAGCCTACTGTGATCAAAAGTTCTAAAGTCTTTTGAAAATCCACTAAGGTGAAGTCAAAGTAATTTTAAATTTCATCATGAGGGCTGTTTGATGTGCTAAATTCAGAATTATAATCAGATTGAAACTGACAAAAGATCATTATGCTCAGACTAATGACTTCAAAATATGCTTCTTCACCCCCTTTTCAGGGACAAGTTGAATGATAAAATTTAAAATTAAAAGAAGTCCAGTTCAAGAAGTAGAAATGGAATTCTTTTCTATTGCATGAGCCATTTTCCAGGCAGCACTGGGATCATCTATGGCTCTGAAAGATTGTATGTGGTGAATTTGTTTGCATAGAAAAAATTTAATCAAGGTTTTGATCAGCAGGACTTATATCACACTATATATATTTGGTAAATATTTGGCAAGTGTCCATGTCTTCATCTTTCTGATTTACTTCTACAAATGCATATAGTCTGATCATATATGTTTGTATGATGCATAATTTGAATTTGCAAATAACCTGAGAGAGATATTTTTTCAACCATGCTGGAATCCAGGTGAAATAGTAGTATATGTCTCTTAGCTTCATGTATTTTTATGTAACAATTATGAGAGGTTTTTAAGAAAGATTATTAAACCATTCAGTAAGAGGTTGGAAATGGGAAGATTATAATTTTCATGTGGCTGAATTTATTTAAAGGAAACTTTTCCCTACTATTGTGCACCAAAATGTTTTTTTTAAATCTTTATCGCTCAACATTAGTAAAAAATATTATGACTTTCTATATCTAATCTCCAGGATACATTCATTTTATCTTTTCTTTGAGAGAAAAAAAGAGTCACTTTATTAACTCCCTCCAAAATTTTCATTTGTGCAAACTAGATATTATCTGTGGGCTGAGACAGCATTTGAACTGACATCTGACTAAATTATTCCTGCCAGATACTGCTATGGTCTACAAATAGAATTTTATTTAGTTTCTGCAGTTGCTAAGGTGGTACAGGGAAATTTCTCTGTAAATATCTTTCATGTCAGGCTCTGCAATGATCAAGGTAGAGACATGAAAAGTCAACCAACCACTCAAGGAAATATTGGTTTGGGCAATAATCAAGAAATCTAAAATCACATCTCACTATTCTCAGGAGAGACTCATTCTGAGTATTTTTTAAAGTATATTGCTAATCATGCTAGGGAGTCTGAGACTTGAGGATAAATCTTAGCATTGACCAATATGTAGTCTATTGAGGAAGACCAAGAATAAATAGGAAAAACCACTTTGTCCTTTACTTGCTGATCCTTAGTAAGAACCATGCATGGTGTGTGTGTGTGTGTGTGTGTGTGTGTGTGTGTGTGTGTGTGTGTGTGCACACATGTAAACACAAACACATTTTTTGGTGGATTCAATCTCATAAACTTATTGAAAAAAGCCCCTTACCTGAAAAGAAGGGGACTCCAACCCTGGGAATTAATGGGATACTAGAAATGATGAAATGGGAAAAGCCCTTGGACTTAATCAAGGTCACTTATAGAATTCATATTCTTATTCATCCCTCTTAATGACTGTTTTGTATGTCTTCTCACATTTGAACAAGGCATCAATTCTCATGAACAGCTACCATTTCATCTTCTAGAGGCTGGAATCTCAGAAGATGGAAAAGATACAGAAACTTAAAATCAGTATATCTTTTGGATGATAAAAAACTGATGCTGAGGAGGGTTTTGGAGAAGGGATTATGTAGGTTTCTCACAATAAAAAAAAAAAAAAAAACTTGCTGCTTATCTATAATCCCAGTTCAAGAAAAGTTCATATAGCAATAGGGAATGAAACTCAGATACATTATCAAAATTTTAGCTATGTGATATTTTGGGTAAGAAATATTGTCTGCTCAGGAAACTCATTAGATAGCAAACTCATGGAAAGTCATCCCATTCCAAGTAGTTGAAAGACTGGTCAAATTGTCCACCTATGAAATAATGCCAGAGAATGATTAGATTCTTCAAGCACAATGCTTCTAGGCATTATCTAGGAGATAATTATGCTCAGACTAATGATTTCAAAATAATTCAAATGAGGAAGAAGTTGTATAGTAGTAACTAATATAAACTCAGTTTATCCTGACCTTAGTGGATCCCTTTCCAGAAAAAGGGATGGGACTAAATCTAGAGGCAACCTTTTTCAGTTCTCTAGTTGTAAAAGTCTCTAGACATCACAGAGAACCCACTAGAGACTATACTAGCAGAATTGAGTCATACACAAGCTCAATATTGGGATTGCAAATCAGTAAATCAATGATTGCTAATAACCATTATATGTAATATATTATATTACATATGACATCTTTTGCAATGTGTAATATGAGACAGATAGGTGATGTACTAGATAAAATGTCAGACCTGAAATCAGGAAGAGTCATCTTCCTGAGTTCAAATTTGGCCTCAAACACTTACTAGCTATATGATCCTGGACAAGTCGCTTAACCTTGTTTGCTTCAATTTCCTCATCTGTAAAATAAGCTAGAGAAGGAAATTGCAAATCTCTCCAGGAACTTTGTCAAGAAAATCTCAAATGGGGTCACAAAGAGTCAGGCACAACTGAATAACTAAATTCCAGAAAAATTAGTTTTATTTAATCAATGTCATATTTAACCAGCAGAAGCATTGTGTAGGGTATAGATAGCCTGAGCAGGTGTTTTCTTCCTCCAAATGAAAAGAACAAAAAGAGACAGAGGACTGATCTTCTTCCCCTTTGATGTCCCAAGGGTTAATCTTCCCTTTGAACATTTCTTTTCCAAACCACTTTTCTTCAGGTGGAAGAGTGGAGGTTTGTTGGGCCATTATATCAACATATAGAGAAACCTGGATGATAAATAATAAACTTTAACCTAAGGAGAAATTCCCAAATCCATTTGAACACTTCTTTGCAATTTTGGAGAACTTAAAAATACAACTCATTAATAAAAAATCATCTCATTTTGGAGTTTCCAGATCAGAATGGGAGTCTAATCCCTAGAATAAAGTAAGTCCCCTGAGCTATTAAAATACTATGTTTTTCACATGAAGGTATGAATTTCTATTACATGCTTACTTTTTTCTAGAATATAATAAATTCTACATATTACTTTCAAAACTTCTGTCTGTGCTTTCTATCCCTGTCTCTGTCTCTCTGTCTCTCTCTCTTTTCTTTTGTCTCTGTGTATGTCTGTCTCTGTCTCTGTCTCTTTTTTAGTATATAATAAATTCTTTATCTCTGTCTCTGTCTCTCTCTCTGTCTCTCTTCTCTCTCTGTGTGTCTTTGTCTCTCTCCTTCTCTATCTCTCTTTCTGTGTCTGTGTGTATGTGTGTCTGTCTCTCTCTGTCTCTCTTTCTGTCTTTCCCTTGGCACTATTATTGCTAATCTCCCTCCTGCATAACAAAGTCTTCAATTAAAAATCAACAGAAAGGGGTGGCTAGGTGGCACAGGGGAGAGAAGACCCGTCCTTGAGTCAGGAATCCCTGAGTTCAAATCTGACCTCAAACACTTAATAATTACCTAGCTGGGTGGCTTTGGGCAAGCCACTTAACCCCATTGCCTAGCAAAAAACTAAAAAAAGAAATCAACAGAGAGAAAGAAAAAATGTAAGAAATAAGCGTAGTCAAGCAAAACAAATACACACAGTGACCATGTCCATCTATGTTTCTTTCTATACCTTATGACTATTTTCCTGTAGTAGAATGTAGGTAGCCTATTTCATTGTAGGTCTCTTAGAGACTTATTTACTTATTGCATTGATTATATTTCTTAAGTCTCTCAAAGTTCCTCTGTTCAAAATTGTTCTTCTGCTTCTACTCACTTCACTCTGGGATGCTCTAAAATTATCTTTCATCTTTCTTACAGTAAAATGATTTTCCATTACATTCACATGCCACAATTTGTCCTTTCATTTCCCATTAACTTAAGGTATAATCTGTATCATTCTTCCCATTCTATTTCTTCTTGATTTTTCCTTTTGACTCCTCCCTTTAAGGTGAGTAAGTTTGTTTTGCTTGTGTTTTTCCTATCCCTGGTATTATCCTCCTTCTTAATACAACTAGGAGTCATATTATCCATTTTGTGATTTGAGATAAATTGCCTTACCTTGGGTTTCAGTTTCTAGAATACTAAAAACTTTATGGAGAAGGGGTTATGTAAAGTTTCTCATATGAAACAGTAGTTAGGAGAGACACATAAAGGTCTTTGGGGAACCCTGGAAAGATTCTGAGGAACCTGGTTTGGATTCAGAGAGGTACTGGCAAAGAGCCAGGCCAGGCATAGAAGGCAGCACCTGCTGAAGACAAATAATAGAATGTTGAGTTAAAAAAAAAAACAGCCAAGAGTTTTGAATAATTACAATACATCAAATGAGTCTGGAAAGATAGACTACAATTGGATTATACAGTTTCGTTTATTTATTGTTTTTGTAAGGCAATGGGATTAAGTGACTTGCTCAAGTTCATACAGCTAGTTAATTATTAAAGCGTCTGTTGCTGAATTTGAACTCAGATCCTCCTGATTCCAGGGCTGGTACTCTTATCTACTGCACCACCTAGTCCCTGATTTTGCAGTTTTAAATGCCTTTCAGTTATTTTTCTCTTTTATCCTGAGATAAGAGGGAAACACTGAATGTTTTTGAACAGAATAGTAATATGATGACACCTATCAAAAATTACTGGAAGATCAAGAATTTGGATTCTAATAGATTCCATATTATAGAGAGAATTCCTCTGGAAGGAATCAACAAGGTACACTTAAAAAAAATTTCTGGACTTAGTCTCAGAGGATCTGAATTCAAATGTCAGCTCTTTCATTTGCTAGCTATGCAACCAAGGATCACAATATAACTCATACATTCTTCATTGAATAGGGAGTAATCATATTTGCACTGCCTATTTCCCAGGGTTGTTGTGAGGAATGTACTAAAAGGACTACAATACAGTGTCCCTAAAATCTTAGTGCAATTTAAAGCTTCCTTACCCACGAAAGTTTATGAAAAGTTTAAACTATGAGGTCATCACTATTCCCTATATAGTTACTATGAGTTATTTTTGCAGAAATTTCCATGAAAATCAACTTGGGCATTAGTGCTTAATTTAAGTCAAAAAAGGTTCACTTTTCATTGAATTAGGTTTAAATAATATTTATATCAAAAATTCACCTTGAGGTCAGAATTTCTGTTTTTGATTAGCAGAATTCATCTGATCAAATATGAAACAAACGTTCTGAGCTCTATTTTTAAACGGTCTTTTTCCTGAACTACAATGAATGGTACCAGTTCCCTTCTTCTGACACACAATGTGATACATCAATTGGAAAGTTAATTAGAATTAGAATCTGTTTTGTCTAATTCCACCCACTTGTAATTGATAGGAAGAGCAAGCTGATATATTTGAAAAGAAGCTGACAAGTAGAAACTGAAGAAAGACAGTAAGAAGTTGCTTCCATGCTTGTTTTCTTATTTCAAACCAATTTAAAATTTTCTGTTTATACACATAGATATGTATATATCAATACACAATTATGATTTCTAAACAAAATTATAAGCATTTCCCCACCTTCTATGTAATTCATATTCATGATCTATGTGAATGATTTTAAAAAACTGTCATCCCTTCCAGATATATCTCTTTATATTACAAGATTATTTTATTTGGATTTTTACAGAAAATTCAAATTGATTATATCACTTTACACTGCATAAATAAATTATGTTATAAAAAGAATGATCATATAGCCTAAATTATTTAGTTGTTATATTTTTCTATGGAATCATAGTCAATTTTGTTAGTAAATGCCAAGGAAAGAAAATTATTCAAGATGGAAAAGCTATTATGAATGGGAAATGATGAATTTGTACACAATAAATCATATTTTAACCTTTTGGAGATTCTTAAATATTATCAATAATAATTCAATGTTATGCAGATAATGTCAAGCAGTTAGTTATCTTGAATTGGGATTTTTGTAGTTTAGTCGATTAGTCATAACCAGCTCTGTTAACCTCCTTTGGATTTTTCTTTGCAAAGATTCTAGAATAGTTTGCCATTTCTTTCTCCAAATCATATTACAGATGAGGAAAATGAATGAGAACATTAAGGGACAAATGATGGAGCAAAATTAATGTTACAATTTTTTGTTTAAAATGAATTAACTTGATTTCAGTTTCTAAAAAAGATCCACAATGGGTCAGCAACAGTTGATAAAGAACAAGCAACATCAAATTAAATTCATTTCTATTTTGGCTAGGATTATTATTAGGCAGATAAATCAAGAGAGCTTGACAGCTATTCCGTTAATCAATCAATAAGCATTTATCAAGCATATGATGTGCCAAATACTATGCTAGTTGCTAAAGATGCAAAACACAAAAATAAGTCTTAAATTATATTGGATCAAAAACTTTGCCTCCTGACACCTGAAGCCTTACTCTCAGATAGGTGAGCTTTCATCTAATTTTGCCAAGTGCATAGTCACCTCATCATTTACTAAGCAGCTTCAAACCATAACCATTCTAAACTAAACAAATCCATTTTCCAATTCTAGTTTCTCAGTCTATGTCAGCTTCTTGTGCACAAGGACTTGTTTGTATTTTAACCCCGATTTCAGAACCATACAAACCCATAAAAAATGAGGAGGGGAGGAATGGTTGTCATCTCATTTATATAACAAGCTCACATAAATAAATATCAGATATGTGCAAAATAAATGAAGCAGTTTTTGTGGAGAGGGGAAATGGCACTAACTTCTCCATAAATCAGGGAAAAAAAGCAAAAAACTTTTGACTCTTGACCTGAGACTTGGAGGAGATCAGTGGTTGCAAAAGACAAAAGTGAGAAGATAAAACATTCCAGAAATTGGAAGATAGTTCTTAGTCTACAAAAGAACATAGGTGGGAAATGGGATGGCATGCAGAGAAAGAAAAAAGGTAAATTTGACTAAAATATAGAATGCATGAGGAGAGTT
The DNA here is from genome assembly GCF_037893015.1 of Macrotis lagotis. Classification (NCBI taxonomy): domain Eukaryota; kingdom Metazoa; phylum Chordata; class Mammalia; order Peramelemorphia; family Peramelidae; genus Macrotis; species Macrotis lagotis. The sequence goes on from NC_133666.1 coordinate 215,628,966, forward strand.
AGTATGCAATAATACTGGAAAATATAGATGGAACCAGATTGTATAGGGTTTTAACTCAGAGTTTAAGTTTATTTTATACTAAATAGAGTAGGGAACCACTGAAGACTCTTGCTCAAGGTAGTAAAAGGGTCAGATCTGTGCTTTCGAATTTTTATGTTAGTAGCTAAGGGAAAATTGTATCTAGGAGGGGAAAACATTGAGGCAATGGGATCAATTAGAAAATTATTGCATTAGTCCAAGCAATATGTGGCAAAGGACAGAACTAAGATAATTGTAGTAACAGTAGATAGAAGGAAATGGATGTGAGAGGTGTTCAGGAGGAACATTTCACAACTGACTGATTATAAGGAGATGAGTGCTTGAAAAATGGGTGACAAGGAAGGCAAAGCTATCCTACATAAAATTAGGGACTACTTAGAAAGAAGGATGGCTTGTGGGGAAAAGAACATTTTTATTTTGAACAGGTTAAATCTAAGATAACAATGGGACTTCCATATGGAAGCAACTGGTGATATAAATGGATTTCAGGAAAGAAAGAGATGACAACTGGATATATATGGCCAAAAAAGAAGATAGTAAAACTTAGATGAACTGAGATCACCAAGAGAGAAAGTCCAGAAAAAGAAGAGAAGAGGTACCAGAGCAGAGTGCTGGTATAGAAAGGGAGTGGGCAAAAGAACATAAATGATGATCTTGTTTAAAAAATCTATTAAATGAAGATAGGGAGGTTTTCCAAAGAATCAGAGAGTAATATACAAGGTAGATAATTTTATTGTAGCACCTTTTAGCTCACATAGGTGGAGGTTATAAACCTAAAACATCTCAGGGCATGAGCATGGTTGGATCAGGAACAACAAAAGAAAAAGGATTTTAGGTGAAAGTATAAACTAACTTTCCCCTAATAGAACCTTGATTGTGCAAGACCTCAAAATAAATAAGAATGGCAAAGAATAAATAAAGCAAGAAAATGAATAGGCAATCAATGATAGTCCCCTGAGAAGTTGACTTTGAACTTGGAGCACCCAGAGTCAAAGAGACTTTCCAACTTTCATTATGCTTGATATTTTAGGATGGCTCATTCTTCATCTTCTTTGCCACCAGTCAAAAAGTAAAATAAAAACATGAGGAGATAACATAAAGGAAGACATATTAAGGAGGCACTGTATATAATGCTATATATATATATATATATATATATATATATATATATATATAATACATATATATGAAATGGCTGGTCCCCAAATAAAGCTTAGTACATTGTATTCATTCATTCAACTAGTCCTGTAATACCAGTGGTTATATGAGGAACACTCAGTTGACTTCTCAGCTATGTACATGAACAATGGAACAATGTGTTCTTCAATTTATAGTCTTAGAAAATTGCTCAGATCATTGAGAAATGAAATAACTTGCTCAGGGTCACATAGAATATCTCATTGTCTCCCTCATTCCATCCCAGCCCAGAGCCATGAAGAATCCAATGAATATAATGTTCATTACACACACACACACACACACACACACACACACACACACACACACACAGAGTCATAAGCCCTGCTTCGTGAAACTAGAGGGGTCAAACACACTGACTGAGAGCCACAGGAACCCACAACAGAACCAGATTAAAATGCAATTGGAGAAGGGCAGAGCCAAGATGGCAACACTAAGGGATGGAGTCTTAGGAGCTCTCTGATAAAAACTCATAAAATAAGGACTCTAACTAAACTTTCAAGAGACAGAACCCACAAAGGGACCCAGCGAGGCAGTTCTCCTACTCAAGGTAACCTGGAAAAGAGTAGAAAGGCTCTGCTCCCCGAAGTCAGAGGGGTGGCCCCCCAGAGGGGTGGCCCACCAGAGCCAAAGAACTTCAGCCTCCCGGAGGCAGCCCCAGGGCGCTGGGAGCTGTGGCTCACTGCAGCGGGGGAGTCTCCTGAGATGCACCCCGGGGAGCACCGGCACAAAGTGGGGGGAACAGCCGGGGACCTCTGCCAGAGCAAGCACGGAGCCCAGCCCTCAGGGCACACAGCCAGCAGCTTGGTCTTTAGGCAGGCCAGATCCGGAAACAGAAACAGGCAAGCCAGTAAGCAGGAGCCCCCAGGGCATGAGCAAATTGAGCTGAGGGAGGGGAGTGAAGAGAGAGAGAGACTGCTGAGCTCTGTCCTCTGCCTCTGGAACAGGACTCTGGGGCTCTGACCACATTCAGATCCTGATCCCAATCTAGGCCCCCCAATAGAACAACAGGGCCCCCCCACCTTGGCCCCGTGGCAGAGGGGGTCACTTATGTTCATTCACAGACCAGGAGGGAGGACAGAACCTCACACACTGAGACCCTTGTGGGAGTGTCCCAAAAACTCAGGAAGCACCTCAAAAAAACAGGCTTAGGCTGGGAAAATGAAAAAGCAAAGAAATAAGAGGAAGACCATTGAGAAATATTTTGCAAATGAGCCCAAGAAGGATCAAAATAGTCTGAAGATGAGGAAGCACAAGCTCCTACATCTAAAGACTCCAAGAAAAACAGAAATTGGGCTCAGGCTATGATAGAGCTCAAAAAAGACTTTGAAAATCAAATGAGGGAGTTGGAAGAAAAACTGGGAAAAGAAAGGAGAGAGATGCAGGAAAAACATGAAAATGAAGTCAGCAGCTTAGTCAAGGAAATCCAAAAAAATGCTGAAGAAAATAGCATGCTAAAAAACAGCTTAGGTCAAATGAATAAAACAGTTCAAAAAGTTATTGAGGAGAAGAATGCTTTAAAAAGCAAAATTGGCCAGATGGGAAAAGAGATAAGAAAACTCTCTGAGGAGAATAAATCCTTCAGACAAAGAATAGAATTCAGGGAGATTGATGAATTTACCCGAAATCAGGAATCAATACTTCAAAACCAAAAAAATGAAAAATTAAAAGAAAATGTGAAATATCTCATTGAAAAAACAACTGATATGGAAAACAGACTTACGAAAGATAACTTGAAAATTATTGGAATACCTGAAAGTCATGATCAGGAAAAGAGCCTTGACATCATTTTCAAAGAATTACTACAGGAAAATTGCCCTGATACTCTAGAAGCAGAGGGCAAAATAGAAATGGAGAGAATCCACCGATCCCCCGAGAAAGAGATCCCAAAAAACCAACCCATAGGAATATTATAGCCAAGTTCCAGAACTCCCAAGTCAAAGAGAAAATATTACAAGCAGCCAGAAGGACACAGTTCAAATATCGTGGAGCTGCAGTCAGGATCAGTCAGGATCACTCAGGACTTAGCAGCATCTACATTGGAAGCTTGTAGGGCTTGGAATACAATATACCGGAAGACAAAAGAACTTAGAATGTGGCCAAGAATGAACTACCCAGCAAGGCTGAATGTCCTCTTCCAGGGAAAAAGATGGACTTTCAATGAACCAGGGGAATTTCAAAGGTTCCTTTTGGAATGGCCAGAGCTGAACAGAAGGTTTGATCTTCAGATACAGGACTCAGGTGAAGCATGGAGATTGGAGGAGAGGGGGGACAATATGAGGGACTTAATGAGGATGAACTACATGTATAGAAAAATGATACTGATAATATTCATATGAACCATCTCAGTTAATAGAGCAGGTAGAGGGAGCTTTTATAGTTGAAGCACAGGAGAAAGCTGAATTTGAAGATCAAATATGGTGTAAAAATGGAGTCAATAGGAAAAAAAAGGGAAATGGAAAGGGAGAAAGAAAAAGGAGAGGGGGAATAGTCCAAGATATTTCACTTAATAAGATTTTTTTTATTACAATGAGCTATTGCAATGATATGGAAGGGGGGAGGCAAGGGGGAATGAGGGAACCTTTGCTCTCATCAGAGATGGCTAGGAGAGGAAACAGCAAATATACTCAATGGGGTATAGACATATGTAGTAAGAAGGAGGGGGGAGCAGGGGGAAGGCGTGGGGATGTGAATAAAGGAGGAGAGGATGGACCATGGCAGGACAGTGTTCAGATATAACACATTTTCTTTTTTACTTCTTGCAAGGGGCTGGGATTGGAAGGCCTGACTAGGACCATGGGGTCAGGTGGATTCTGGGGCTAAGGGGTGGTATGGGGGCTCAGGGCTTCTTGGCCCCAGGACCAGGGATCTGTCTGCTGCACCACTCAGTGACCCTACAGCAGAGTCAGAGTGAAAGGAGAGAGAAAATATAGTACACAGTAGTGGAGAAATAAGAAAGGAGGGAGTTGCGATCAGCATTGGCAATGTTGGAAAAATATGGAAGTAACTTTTGTGATGGACTTATCATAAAGAATGTGATCCACTCGTGACAGAGTTGATGGTGTTGGAACAAAGACTGAAGCACATTTTTTGTTATTATTATTTGGGGGAGGGTGCAGGGCAAGTAGGGCTGGGTGGCCTGCCTGGAGCCACATAGCAGAATGATCTTTGGGTGTCTAAGGCCGGATTCAGACCCAGGTGCTCCTGGCTCAAGGGCCAATGCTCTGTCTGCCACCCAGCCACCCCTACTATTATTACTATTTTATTTTATTTTGGGTCTTTTTTTTCTTTCTTTCTTCTTTTTGGTTTTTGCAGGGCAGTGGGGATCGGGTGGCTTGCATGTCACATGGCTGGATGATTATTGGGTTTACGAGGCTGGATATGGACTCAGGTGCTCGTGGCTCCAGGCCTGGTGCTTCGTCCATTGCACCACCTGGCCATACCTACAATTATTACTATTATTTTTTTTTAATTTTAATTTTTTTTCTCTCCACTTTCCTTTTTCGCCCAAGCAATTCTATCTATATTAATGGGGGGAGGGGTATTTTGTTTACTTGTAAACAAGTATATTTTATTAATGTAAAAAAAACATTTGTACGAAATGAGAATAAAAATATTAGAAAGTAAAAGAAATGCAATTGGAAAACATTTAACAAAATAAATCAAATACAATAAACATATATAATATTACATTTGAAAACTGTCAATATGACCTTCAGGATCCTTATGTACAGTTTTCTCTTTAACTTGACACTATTGTGCTGCTTCTCTTGCATTTTAAAATTAAATATTATCAATTAAGTTATGCAAAATGTAGTTCATACCCATAAAGGAAATTTGAGATACCATAAAAATATACTCAATCTCATAAATTCTAGGCAAGAAACTATGAAAAGAACAAAACATAGTATCATCCATGCTCATATTTACAGGAAGAAAGCAAACTCATTTCCTTTTCACCTCGGTCACCTTTTTTAGTATTAAAATTAGGACTATTTCAATAAAACATCTCTCTATATCCTGCAACCAGCCAAAGAAACATCCTCTGAGGGAGCTTAAAGTCCCAACTTTCTAATTAAAATAAAATAACAGCTTTCAATCGGTTGAGGGACAAAAAGGCCATCTAGAGAATTACCATGAATCCCATCTCACAGTACACTATTTAAAATGATGAATAGAGTAAGCTGAATATTTTGCTGGTGCTAAATTGAATTCACTGCCTGGGTGAAAGAGGTTTTATTTACTTGATGCTGAACCTTGATGCATCAATATAAATTGTCTGGCACTCACAGCCATCTGGATACCAACAAAACCAGGTAAAGCAGACTGCAGCAGCATTTTCAAATATAAACATCCCTCAGCAAAAGAGAAACTAGATACACAAATTAGTTTTTCCCTATGAATCCATATCTTGAATGGCCATTTTCCAGTCCTTGCTGCTTTAAGGGTACCCAATTTGATGTTTCAGCTTGCATCTCCCTTTGCTGAGTTCCATATGTATATCCTCTGCCTCTCTCTACAGCTGCCTTTACCTTGAGATCTTTTCTGGCACCAGCTGTTAACTAAAAGTCTCAGCATGTCTGCTTTAGGGTACAAGGTTCCCCATTCTCCCCTTCTCAAACTCTCCTTCAAGACAGAAGATTTAGTATAAAGACCCCTAAATCTCTAGATGGACTAGTTTCCTTCTCTCTCTTCTTAGGTCTGTTTTCTATACAATTCAGCAATGCAGATTTACTCACATCATATGGAAATCATGCTAGGGCAACCTCATGTTGAGGAACACATGGGTGTATTTAGAGATATGCTAGTAAATATTTGACATTGGTTGTAGGGGAGGGATGTGCACATGACATAATTTTACATTTAATCTGTGTTACATGATATCTATCACTTTCTTAAGTCTAGACAATCAACAAAACAATAAATCATTGATTTGTATCATTTGTTGATTTCCAAGGTATATGTGCTCATCAAGAAAATTTAACAACTATTTATCTCGAGTCATTAAGATCTGACTACAGCATATCCCTCCAGGTTGTGTTAATCTTCAAAATGCTTTGCTCTTACAAAATACAGAATATAGAGCTTTCTGGTTTGACACTGCACTTCTATAGGCTTCTTTCCAAGTCTACTTCTCAATTTCCATCCGGAATGTGACATTAATAAGAGACTCTCCTTAATATAAAGAAGTATCTTCCTTGCCCAATACTTGATTCTTTCAGAGCTTCTCATTGTTGGCCAAAGAAAAGTCAGCCCAGTTCCACAATCAATCATTGAGTACATTCCATATTTAGGCATAGTGTGTAGAAGACATAGTCCAGTGGACTAGTCCAAAACAGGAGGCAAGGCTCAGGTATAAAACAGTGAGAAAGTCAGGAAGTGTGTTTCTCAGTGCATTCTTTTACTAACTACTTACAATGTAATAATGCCTTTGTGCTTTCTTAAGATCAGCTCAAAATAGGCTTGCCTTTTAAGCCTTAGTGAATATACCTACAGTAGCAACTATGTGTTTTCTAAGACCACTGTGGAAAGAGCTTTTTACCTAGAAGCCAGGAGATGTGAAACCGAACCCTGACTCTGCTAAACATAACCTGGTTATCTCATTTTGAGCAAGTCACCTCACCTCCCTGAGTCCTAGTTTGCCTACCTGCTAAATGAGGAGTTAGATGGGACAATCACTAAAGTTTCCACCTTTAGCATTCTATGATTACATATCTAATATCAGAGGCTTAGGAACATACAATTCTCCTTTCAGTAATACAAAAAAGGGGGAGTATGTGGAGCGAAGGAAGAGCATGGAGTGACAAGAGATAGGTAGAATTAAGTAGAGGTATATAAAAAAAGAATTAAGCTTGTTATCAATGATAGACACAGCCATATTTAGTTATTGACATGCTAGTTCTGGAGCTTGCTTGGAAGAAAAGCATGAATTTCTGCTTTGGGATGCAATAATCCATGTAAAAACCTTTCAAAATGAAAATGAACCTAATGATAAGGCATTCTTTCACAAACAACCAACTCTTCCCTATGGTGTCATGTTAAAAGTCAATTTCATGGGAGTCCCTGGGGAAGAGAGTTGACCTTTCCCTCCATTTAATACGTAAAATTGTGGTCTACAAGGGATACTTTTGATTTAAATGTCATTTACTTTTAGCAAATGTTAGCATAGGTGCTGACAGTAATATAAGCTCTAGTATTTTCCCTCTGGTGACAAGACAGTGCAGATTAAGAATTGTCAGAGCTAAAGAAAATTCTACATGCATTAGAGGATAATTAGAGTAGTGAACTTGAATAAAGATCATAGTAGACATTAGATTCAGAAGAATTCAAATGAAGAGAGGGCTCTTGATCCAAAAGTTCTTCCGAACCTTCAATGACTAAATGTTAGATAAAGGCCACTGCCACTAATACTATTGAGAATGGAAAGCTTACAAAATAAATCCCATAATTACAAATAGGAAAATTCAACATTGAGAAATCATACATATATATGAAATTTCTATAAATGTCAATACAAGTTTATCACATTTTGTTTGGTTTAACAAGCAGGATAAAGATAAAAGGAAGAATAGAACCTGGACCGATCATTTAATTCATAAACTTTGGAGGCATCTAGGGGCAAGGGAGAGGCAGGCAGGTAGAGACAGAGACAGAGGAAACAAGGAAAGAGATTGAGAGAGGGACAAAGAGACACTGAGAGAGTGAGAGAGAAAGACACAGAGAGAGAACAGAATGAGAGAGCAAGAAATAGAGAGCACTAAGACTAGAGTCAGGAAATTCAGAATTCAAATCCAATCTCAGATCCTAACTGTGTAACCCTCCCTGAACAAGACACAACCCCTCTTTACCTCAATTTACTTATCTGTAAAATGGGAATAACAACAATATCTGTCAAGATTTTTCTGATCATCAGAAGACATAAAAGGCACTTGTCAAAGTAATTAGCATATGGTAGATACTAAGCAAATATTAGCATTCTTTTGCTATTAACTATTATCAAAAAAATACAGTTGATTTCAGAAAAAAAAGCCCCTCCTCTTCTTACTAAAATGTTTGGACAATAACAAAGTAGTCAAGATTGTGAATTAAAAGTGGGGACTCACCTAAACTCTCCCAAATTTCCCTCCAAACAATTTTAAATATATCCTCAAGATGAATTCTGAAGAAATAGAACCCCCAAAAGGATTGAGTGAAATAGTTTTCCAGTCCAAGACAACTTAAAAGGTTGGCAAGAAAAGTCTGTCTCACTGGATGAGAGTGGAGCGCAAACCAGGCTTAGCCCCTTTCATCTCCGACCTTGAGGGAAAGAGGTGAGGGAGGACAGAATTGATAGCTGTGAATTCCAGATCTTTTACCCCACAGATGGAAAGGGGGATTGGAAAACTGGTCAAAGGAAATTACAAGAAGCCCCTTGCTGACACTGGGTGCAGGACTCTGTTGCATCACTCTTACATAGCTCTGTCCAAAGAACAGTAAAGTACTTCATAATGAATTCTAGAGTGGTAAAACCCACAAAAACAGAGAGAAAATATTTTCTAGCACAAGACAATTTAAAAGGTCAGCAAGAAAAGTCTGTCTCTCCAAGGTGAGACGGGAGCATAGGTCCAGCTCAGGACCCTCCTTGGCAAACCTGCAGCAGGCCTTGAAGAAGAGAGTTGGGGGACAGAATTGGTAACTGTGGTTTCTAGAGCTCTCAGTCCACAGATGGTAAGAGAAGTGGACAATTTGGCAGAAGATTAGAGGATGCTTCTTCTGGCACTGAGAGCAGGATGCTATTGCATTTTCTAAACCCAACTCTGGGTCAAGTCTCTAAGTGATAAGGAGGATGAGAACACTGGAGAATGCAGCTAAAGGGGGGGGGAAGAGCATGGTCAGTTCAAGTCTCGAAAAGAGTGCTTATGGTCACTCATAGACCAGAGTACTGACCAGGAGAAAAATAAATATGTCTCTCATTAGATGACACCATTGTTTTAACACTGAAAATACTTACAGACTTCTAGAAATAGTTCTGAAATTAACAGCTTAAAAAAAAAAAACTTAAACATCAGAGAGTTCCCTCTCCACCCCAGAAGCAGAGTCCAACCTGTTTATGAAAATAAGAGTCAAAAAATAGTCTAAAAATGAGCAAACAGCAACAACCTGGCCAGCAACTATATCAAGTTTTTCTCCTTGAAAGTATTTTCTCAGGAATTTAGCTATAATATCCCTGGAAATTTTCATTTGGGAATTTCTTTTGGTGGGCAATTGTTAGATTCTTTCCATTTTTATTTTACACTCTAAATTTAAGATATCAAAACAATTTCTGTTGATAACGTTTGTCCTCCATTTTTTAAGAAGACCATGACATCATCAGGGAGATGATGCCATGACAAGCACATGAATTGAATTTGAGTGAGGGGGTGCTGTGATAAATCTCCAGCCTCACTTTCTCCTTCAGAGTCATCTAGGTCCAGTGGTCAAATATGAATCAGGACAACCGCAGATGGCCCTGGATGAGAGGCAGTCAGGGTTAAGTGACTTGCCCAAGTCACACAGCTAGTACAAACCAACTGTCTGAGGCCTGTCCTCCTGACTCCTAGGTCAATGGTCTATATACTGCACCATCTGGTCTTTCTCTCCAGTTATTGATTGATAATTTCTTGAAATATGTTGTCTAGGCTTTTTTTATCATGACTTTCAGGTAGAAAGAAGTCAGTTTCAGAGTATCTGCACAAAGATATACTGATGATAGAGAAGTAAAAATAGGTCCAACCATTCTATAAAGGGAGTATAAAATTATGTTAAAAAGTAAAAGAAAATTTTTATAACTTTGACTTGAGATACTAGACATATACATCAGGAGGTCAATTCAGAAATATAATTCCCATATAATAGATGCTCCCTGACTCCTGACTGGAGAATGGCTGAACAAATTATGGTATATGAGGGTATATGGTATATGACCCAAGAAATGAAAAGCAGCATGTTAAAATGAATTGGGACCTGGCATTGCAGTCAGAAAGCTGAGGCTATGTCTACCACATACTGTTCTGTGACCTACTTCAATCACTTAGCCTTTCAGTGCCCCAGACATAAATCTCTAAGAATGTGTTGATTTTCCTTGGTAGAAAACAAACCTTTGGAGAACTCTCTACACTGCACTGATGAAGCTACATATTCTTTCAAGAAAAAAAGAGAAATGATTCTTATGAAGAATTCAAAGAAGAAACATGTGAAGAATGAACCAGAAGAACCAAGAAAGCAATATAAACAATGACTATATTCAAGTAAATGGAAAATAACAGCAAAAAGAAACTATGATGTGTGAGTATAATAGCTATATTTGACCCTGAAAAGGAGCTTAAAAATGTAGTTCCTTTCTTCTTTGAAAGTACTGAGGTATATGAACTGTAACATCAAATATACTGTCAGACTTGATTAATCTTACAGAACTACCTGTTTTCTCTTTCTTTTTAATCCTTTGTTACAAAGGATGAATATATGGGGAGAGGAGAAAGGGAGAAATATATATTCAAAAATGCAAGTCATACAAAAATGAATGATATCAATATATTTTTAAGAAGTTGATTTTATGAGTTACAGTATTTATTGAACCGCTATGGATAGTTTGATAGAAACTCAATCAGGAGAAATTAAAAGGGGTGCTATGTAGAATAGATATTTCATGAAATTCAATAACATGAAGCATGATTCCAGCTCACTAAAAATGCAATTTGGGGAAAGGGGTTGGAATGACACAGGTAGCAAGAGGACAAAGTCGGGAAGGGATTTGAGAATAGAAGACAATGTAGACTCCATAGAGGAAGTTCGATTAGTTAACAAAAGAGATGAGGAAGGAAGAAAGAGGACTAGAACAAAGGGAGGGTGAAAAGACTGAAGACTTGTGTGAGGCTGAAGAGAAGGTATAGGAGGAGTACAGCACAAAACAAAGGAAAGGAGAGTTGAGGTCAAATAGAGGAAGTCCAGAGCTCTGAATAATGCAGGTAAAACACTTATGTGGGATGGTAAGATCAGAGATATGGCCATCCCTCTGTGTAGCCAAGTTGAGGAAGTTGGTGAATGAGGGGTCAAGGAATTTGAGAAGACATTAGCTTGTTTGAAGAAATCTCCAAGTATAAGGGCAGAGATTATGGTAGAAAGTAAGACTGAACCAAATACTGAACTACTTGAAAAAGAAGATTTTGGTCTGACAGAGAACAAAGGTCATATAAGCATAGTGTAATATAGCTAAGTGAAATTAATCTCAAAGAAAAATGGGTTGCTAAGTGATGGCTAAGTGAAGGCTGGAAGCAATATTGAGGAAGAAACTTATTCCTCCTCCTGACCCTCTGCGCTCAGATAGAAGGTGCATCATAATTTGAGAATGTGGTCAGGGATGCAGTGTCTTCTGGAGGAGCCAGATTTCTACTAGTTCATGAAGCTAAGAGTGTAAAAGGAAGGAAAGGAATTTTGATAATAATAAAATGGGTTATCCATGGGACACATTGGAAGAGAAGGCAGGGCAAGACAAGAATATGGATAATATGGAATAATGGTCATTATGAACTCTCTGATGTTTAAGTTTTTTTTTTTAAGCTGTTAATGGTCATTTGCACTTATGTAATATTTTAAGATTTGGAAAGCACTTTTACATTAACACATTTAATCCTTGTTTCCTTTGTAATCCTATGTGTTTTACTGTATGCATTTAAAATTTTTATTTGTTTGATACCATTATGCAAACTCCTTTTTTTATTCACTTAATGTATAGTAAAATTTTTTTCAGTCCCCTCAGTTTTATTTTGTATATGTTTTTGTTGTTTAAATGTTTCTTGTAAACAATAAATTGAAGTATTTTGTTTTATATCACTTTTTCATTTTATTAGACTGTTCACATTTACATTTAAGTTATGAGTTAATTTTCTATTTTATTTTATCCCTTTCCAAAATTTGTTACTTTTTCCAAGTTATGATTTTTTCCCTCTTCTGTTACACAGTATTATGTTCCTTCAGTTTTTGATAACCCTGTTCATACTGACTCTCATCCCCTCACCCCTTATCCCTTCTTATTTGCTACCTCTTTTCCTTTAGTTTTATTAGTTCCCCTCTTCCACTTTTAACTGTTAAATATTGCTATTTTTTTCTTTCAGGCAGGTAGATTCCCCTTTCTTCTCCCCTTCAACTAATCCTCTTCGTGTGTATGAGTGTGTGTGTGTGTGTGTGTGTGTGTGTGTGAGAGAGAGAGAGAGAGAGAGAGACAGACAGACAGAAAGACAGATATACTCACACATATATGTCCTTATCTATCTATCTATCTATATATCTATATATATATATATATATATATATATATTTCATTTTTGTGCTCCTTCCAAAATAAGATTTTTGCTCTCTTCATTTATTTATTCATTTAGTCTCTTCATCCATTTTTCCTTTCTGTTTATTCTAGACTCTCATTCTCTCATTCATGCCCCATATCATCTGCTCTCTCTGCATTCTTCATACAAACAAAACTTCTAAGGTACCCCATTCTAAACTCTTCCCTGCAGGTGCTTTCTATCATTACCTTTTTCTTTCAGATCTTTCAGGTTAGTTATTGCAGGTAACAAAGAGCATACTGCCCCATGGTAACGAGCCTCTTTTATACCTCCACCCCAATCTATTCCTTTCCTTATTGACATTTTTTGTTCTACATTTGTCTAGAAATGTCTTTCATGAGTCCATACTCTCCTACCCTTCCAGTTATTTCCAGTGGATCCAGCAGTTCCACTCCAGGACAAGGAGGCTTTTCAGGCACCAAAACCCCTTGTTCTTACTCAGTGGAAAATCCTCATCTCCCTTCACTCATAGGAGCATTCAACAGCGGAAACCCTCCCCCAACCTTCAAAATAAGGCTTTTTTTTTTCCTCTTTTCAATCTTTCTCCTCCTCTTCCTCATCTACTCCCCTGTAGTCTCTTCTCTTTCTGAGACTACAGGGGTCACCTTTCCTTCACTTAGAGCTTTTGACTTAACTCCGACAATATCCTCTCAATCTCCCTTCCTTTCTCCTCCCATAATGTAATGTAATCCCACCAAAAAAAGCATTCCTATGTAGGCAGTGTTGCCAGATTCAATCCAGTGTTCCCTGCCTACTACTTCATGGATGTCTCTTCCAGATTTCTGCCTCTATCTTTGTTTTCTTGGGTACCTTTAGAAAGAAATCTCTCATTTGTCTTGTGTCACTCTGTTGCTGTTGTTCTCTTCATTAATTCATTCCTCTTGCATTTTGGTTCTTCAGGGTGTCTAAGATGCAAATGATCTCTTTGGTTCTGGTTTTCTTTCCAAAATGGTTTCAAACTCTTTTCTTTATTATTAAATGTTCAGCTTTTGTTCTGAGTTATTAGGTTCAGTTTTTCAGGGAGTCACCCTGGGCTTGAATCTTATCTCCAGTGTTCTTTTGAACACATTATTCCATTTCCTCTTCCTCTTTTAGTGGATATGGAAAGTTTTGCATTACTTGAATCTCCTTTCCTTTATATTTGAAGATCTTTCATCTGCAGCTAATACTAGGGTTTTGCAAAGTCAGTTCTTTACTTATCAATAACAAAGGGTGGAATAGAACGTATAACTTTTTATTTCTAGAGAAATGATTAATGTTTCATTATTATGATCATCATTATTTTATTAACAACAATAATAATAGCTTACACATATGGTATCATATAGTCAACAATGTGCATTAATGTTGTGAAGTAGATCCAACTGTCAGAACTTTAATGTTTATTGCTCAGGCCACAAACAATAATTATTTACATGTTACAAAATATAAAATTAGAAAAGTAGAGAATAGCTCTTTATCCTAACATGGTAATGCTGTATTTCTTTAAAGAAATACATTTTCATGGAGTAATCAAATAATTCTAAGGGTTCTAAATTTAATGTTAGGGACAAAAGAGAAATTTACAAGGAGAGAAAATTGTTTTGAAATAGAAAATAGGCAGTGATGGAAATATATCAAATTCAATAATTTATTAGGTGTTTTGCACATAATGGATATTCACTAAATGAAATTAAGTACATTCCATGTGGCAAAATGGTTCAAAACTGTAAGGAATCACCTTAGACTATATGAACAGGAGTGGGACTAGGAGAAAGATATAAAAAACAAGGATAATATCAGTTGTCAGCAAATAAAAAATCACTCAACTCATTCCTCATCCCATCCACCCCTCCAAACAAACACATGCAATTCTTCTATCTGTGTTGATATGGTCCAAGTTGAAAGAAATGAGGCACTGGTAGATCATTGAATATTTAACAGAGAAAGACATTTGCTTTGGCCTCACAAAACAATCATATGCAACAGGGATACAGTGGTTTCTTTCTCTGAGTCAAGACTCCCTGGTTTCCACCTGGAATTGTTTCTGGTCAGCCAGTCATCAGAGTATAACAACTGAAGTGTTCTTTGGCCCTCAAGTCTGAGAGGATTTGACTTAAGGCAGCTAGGACTTTTTATAGCCTCATACCAGATCTTCAGAGAAGCTGAAGCCAATAAGCCTTCGTGGGGGAAGGAAACTGTGACAGAGGGGGCAGCTAGGTGGCACAGTGAATATAGCAGCAGTCCTGGAGTCAGGAGGACCTGAATTCAAATCCAGACTCAGACACTTAATTACCTAGCTGTGTGAACTCAGGCAAGTAACTTAACCCCATTGCCTTGCAAAAAAAAAACGGAATGGGGGAAACTGTGACAGAGTCAGGGATGCTCTTAGAAAACTGTCCATCTCACCATACCCTTGAAGCAAAAGGTGCAACATTTTCACTACTTGAGGTGAGTTAGGGACTTCAGATGTTTTATATTGCAATTTTGGGATTCCAATTCTAATTCTTTCAGATGGTCAGTCATTCAGCCATTTGAGGCATCAAGCTTCTTTGCTGCCAGATTGAGGAAAATTCAAGGTACAAACCATATTGAAGGGTAATTTATCAATATAGAGACTAATTACTGACCTTGAATTGATTCAACTTAAAATATGGCTAATATTTTTTGTCTTTGCATTTAGTGTCCTTTGATATTCCAGTCTTACTGGCCCAGCTTTAGTTGTGAATTACAATTTCAGGTTCAACTCAGGTTAAAAAAAATACCCTTTCAACAATCATCTGACATATTGCTACCCTAATATCCATCTCAAGTATCTTAATTCTCATGCTTCCTTTACTCATTATCTATTTTTTTATTTACTGACAGCTGACATCACCCTTGCTATTTGTATCTCTCTCCTACTCCTACTCCTTTCATCAGATTGTCCATTTGTAGAACCATGTGTACTGTACAGGTAGCCTGTACTGATTTAAGGAAATTGAGAAAAGAGAGAAGAAAAATTTAAACGGGGGGGGGGGGGGTGGGGGGGGAGCAGCTAATTAACTCTTTAGGTGAGGAAGCATGTTATTTTGAAAAAAATACATGTTATCTGCAATTTTTGTTATTTGCTTTAGGTTTATTTACAGGATAGTTATGAAGTAACAGAAACTGCAACTATAATTGATCCTTTGTGAAATTCGTATTTTGACCCAAATTTGACACAAAATATACAGCACTGGATAAAAAGGGGGAAAAAATCATCACTGAAAGAAAACAAAAAGCAAAACATCTCCACATGAAGAAACTCCACTCCCAGTCCAGTTCTACAAAACATGTATAATTCTTCTTGTAATTCTTCTTGTATACCTAGAGTTTAATGGAGATCACTCGCTTAAAACTCTGAATAAGACTTCAAACTGGGGTGGCTAGGTGGCATAGTGGATAAAGCACTGGCCTTGGAGTCAGGAGTACCTGGGTTCAAATCTGGTCTCAGATGCTTAATAATTACCTAGCTGTGTGGCCTTGGGCAAGCCACTTAACCCCATTTGCCTTGCAAAAACCTAAAAACAAAAAAGACTTCAAACTGTCCTGAATGATTTGTCATTGTTCCCCCAGTATATAGGACTGAGTTCTGAGGAGTGGGGGTAGTTATGGACAAGAAAAAAAAAAGAATCTCTAGATGTCTCTTTTCAAAGTGGGTACACCAAGATTTATACAGTAATTCTTGGAATATTGGCAACCCTTTTGATAGTAAAGGCAAATATCCTTCAAGTCCTTATACCAAAAATTACCTGAAATTTCCCCAATAGATCCACATCACTGCAAGGCAAGCTTAATAGAATCCCAAGTTTACCCAACAAAATGACTAGCATGCTCAAATTGATTTAAAGAAATACTAATAGAAGGGCAAAAATAAGCCCATACTATGTCTGGAATTCTCAAATGGAATTAAATAGTTGGATTTTATTGGAATTCATTTCTCAGAAATGATAGACCTACCCCCAGCATCACAGATGCCAAAGAGACAGGTGACCTTTGCATGCCTCTATTTCCTGTTCACTGCTCTGGGTTTACTTTTCTCCTCAATGGGGCAATGAGACTCCCCACTCCTACTCTACGAGGAACACTTCCATTTTTAACTCTAATCTATGGAGTTCTTCCCTAAATGGAGGGGATTTGAGGAGTAAAAACTTTACTAAAATACAAACAGTTAAATACAGAACATGTAGTTTTATTCCTACACACAGAAAAGGAAATGTTAAATAACAAAGAATCATAGAATCATTACACTTAAAAAGCTAAATAATTCTAGCCAAATTGGAATGTTTACAGCTTCTTTGCAAGAAGTGTTTATTATTTTACATTTTACTTCTACTAAATATTGCATAATCAATGTCATTTATGATCTTTCAGTGGTATATTTATTTTTTTGTGTGGGTAATTCTTTTTCTCTTCATTATTGTGCCTCTGCTATTGCTTCTGTGGCGATTGCTCTGGTAATCATACATTGGTCTTTCAATGCCCAGAAATGTGAGAAGAAATGATTGCTTTAAAATATCTCTAATGGTCCTGTACCAAAGGAAAGAAAACACAAACAAGAGATGGCATCATCTGAGACATAGTCCTGCCTAGGAATCCATTTATTTATAGCTTGTGGAGGGAAGCTCCAATGGAGGGAAGGGCAACCCTCCACCAACTTCCCTTCCTCCCATCTATGACCCCCCCCCAACAAATGTTGATATTCTGGAGTTCAGAGAGTTATCTTTATACCTTGATGTGTAAAGGAAAAAAGAAGCCTTGAGGCAGGGATTTGTCTTTTATTATAACCACAGAGTTCTAGGTCAATAGCCAGTTACAAGAGTCCTTATAGCTAATAGTAAGAAGTCAAAGCCTGCTTTGAAGTAAGGAGTCTTCTCTCATTCATCTCCAAAGGAATTCTTTTCTCTTCCCCTCTTCTGCCCTTCTCTCCTTTCCCCTCCACTCTTCTCCCCACGAGAGACAATGCAATTCAATTGCATCACAAAAATTAGCAGATCTGAAAACAACCTTTACATTTGCATTTGAAAATTTTTTGTTTCCTTTTTTTATTAAGTGCACAGTAACTTCAAATACACAGATAATTAAGGAATAGAACTTTTATTATACACATATGTATCTACAATACCAAATTCTAAGTTCTGCACAGAGTGCAGACTGAGTTTTCAGCAATTTTTCACTGACCAAATGAATGAGGAACAGATCAGCTAAGTACAGGGAGTCCAGATTTTCCCCATTCAACACAGCTGTACTTTGCAAAATTTCCAGAAGGGGAATATTTGTAGCCATGCTGTGGCAGCACTTCTTCCTCCTATCTTCAGTGTAATTTAATAAACCACAACTTCCTAAAAGATTATAAAAATGGCTGATATAGGATCTTGATACATAAAATAAGATTGGAATCAGAGAAAAGGATGGCAGAGTAGGGCAATGGAAATTCAGGACAATGGGAAAAGTTCTCAGCTCTTGGCTTTCTGGCTCTCTCAATATATGTGTGACCTTGGGACAGTAATTTCTCCTCTTTTTGCCTTAGTTTTCTCATCATTAAAAAAGGGACTTGAATCAGATGATATTTCAAGTCCCTTCTAGCTCAGTGATCCTAAGAAGCTATGACTATTGTCTGTCTCACTCCACAAAATATTCTAAACTTCAGCAGCTCTTTTTGAGGATCTCTTTGCTGTCCTAGATTTGGGCTATTCAATAAAAACTTAGACTGTTACAAGGACCTTTAAGTTCTTTTTTGGCAGCACTATAAAGTCTTTCTGCAGAAAAATCTAATGGCTTAAAATATGTGTAGGATCTCAGGTAGTCAGGAAAAAAGGAAGAAAAAAGAAAAAGGGAGGAGATCATGTGACTTCTCCCTTTAAAAAGCCTTTCCTGATCCTTCCAGCTAGAAATGATGCTTCTCACGCTAGATCAACCAAAGAAATCCAAAGGTGGAAGTGACTTCAGGGAACATTTAGCCCAACTTATATTTGAAGTATGAATTCAGTCTCAACAAAATGACCCCTAACCTTTACTGGAAAAGCTCCTTTGAAGTTCCACCCACCACTCATTTGTTGTCATTTTGTTTGATCCTCCTATTCATAATATAACTTGAATTATACTTATGAAAATACATGCTCTGCCCTTCTTATTGCATAGGAAACTCTCATATGTCAAGGACTTTGTCATGTTTTCATTTTTATACCCTAACCTCCAGCATCTACTTCAGTGCCAGATATTCAATAAATATTTACTGAAAAGCATTGGATTGAATTGATCAGTCTAGTATTTCCCTGCACAGCAATGAATTACTTCTGTGAAGCACAAATAAATCTTAGCTGTTTTAACACCTAACTTATTATGCCGTGGTCTCCTGTGTTAATTGTTGCCTTTACCAAAAACAGTGTTGGGAGGATCTATAAGTACAATGGCTTTCCAAGAGCATTTGACTGACCTGAATATCTGTATTTAGAATTTACTCTCCCCTCGAGATAGTAGCTAGCATTTTTAAAAGCAAACTCAGTTCTTTATTTTTTTGGTTCTCTTTAAAAATATGTTAAACCTCTTGCCATTTAGTAGCATTTTAAAATTTCATTAAGATACTATTTATACATTCTCCTTTTATTATTAGAAATAAAAGCTGTGTACTAGCCTAACATTGGTTATTCGGTAACTTAATAGCTCAGTTTTAACCCAACTGAACTAATGCTTGTTTTTCTTTATCATTTGGTTCTTGCCTACTTCCACTCCACAGCATATATAATGAAACAAACATAAATGTTTTGGGAAAGTGCATCATATTCCTATATATTTTACTAGACTCCAATAATTATTTTTTACGGCTTTATAGTCCACCAGTCACTTCCCCTTAACTTCCAGTTAACTGACATTGTATAGGGTGTTCCACATCTGTAGTCCCTACTTTTCTACTGACAGTGAGAAGCTGTATTTCCTTACCAGTTCTCCAAAACCAAGACTTTTCATTACAGTTGATTAAAGTTGGCTGAAGTCTAGTAATTTCTCATTTATGTCAGTTTTTAAATATAAAATATCTCAACACAGATAAAACAATGATGGGTTGAGTAAAGTTGAGGACTTTATCTAAAGAGACTCACCACAGGATGAAATATTTTGCAGAAACATTACCATCAGTGAGCAGGGGGTTGTATTTGAAATAGGAACAATACCTATGGAGGCTATTTAGTTGATTGGTTATTTTGTGTTACAAACAACTTGATCAAAGTTTCTTTGGGAGAGAAGCCTATGGCTATGAGGATGAAAGGAGTCTCCTTTTTGAGGGAAGAAATATAGTAAAGGTTTTATTTACTGTTGTATTAATTAATTAAAATTTTAATTTAATTTAATGTTGTATATGGGGAGGATCTTGTCTTTCCAAGAAAACTGTGTCTTAGGAATATGAAGCTAAAACAGAGAGAAATCAATAATCAATCAATCAATCAAAATTTATTAAGCACCTTCTGTTTGCCAGGGAGTATATAACATATTGAATGACAGTTTACAATCCTGTTTCTTTCCATTGAGGTTTCTAAATAAAGCTAAAATCTAGGAGCCCAAAGAAAAGCTCCAAAGCTTTGTATTCTGCAGAGTCATGTCTGTCTTTGACTAGCTCTGACCACAGGCCATTGGCTCTCCATCTATCACCTCTTAAAGCTTTGAAAATCTATACTTACAGACTCTGACCATTTGTTGACTTGAGGGTGAATCTAATACTGTGTGTGCTTCTAATATGATGTTCTTTGGAGTTAAGATACCTTTGGCCATTTAAAATTTCTAAGGAATACATATTTCTTTCCTTGCCATTATCAGATATTCTTGAGCTTGGGGGAGTGATGAGAACCAGGAAATTTTAAAGTTTATAAAACAAAAGGCAAAACAGCTGTAAAAGATGAAATCCAAACTGACAAATTTGTCCAACGTGAAAAACAGATGTTGCTCAAATTTATTTCCTGTTTCCTCCTGACAATGATGTAACTCTTCGTGCTATGCTCAGATTTTCAACCCAGATGGCCTTGCAAAGGGAGAAACCTGGCCAAGAGGCCCTCTCTCAGCCAGTTTTTTAAAGAAAAGATCTGCTTTTGTTTTGTTATAATATTGTAGATCTTTCACATGAGCTCCTGAACTTGGAAGGAATTAAAAAAGGGGAGAGGGGACTTATTGAAACATGTGTTAAGATCTGGCCAGAGTGTACACAGAGTGATTGCAACAGTGAATCAAAATCAGATCCAAGAAAGGAAACATTCTTTTCTAGACCCACTTAAGATAAATTACATGATCAAGGCTGAATCCTCAAATTATTTCAAAAGACTTAACCTAGTAGTTACTTAATAAAAAATAATTAACTTGCCACTGGGTTCAAATGGTAGCTGAATGTTCCATTATCCTTTGCCCAGTGATATTCAACAAATATAGGAGTTCACTAAGCATTTACTGATTAAGAGGCAAAGAAACTAGGGGGGGAAAAGTTTCTAGGGGAAAGCTTCTCAATTCTTTATAAACAGTGATGTCCTAGACTCAGGTTTCTTGCTAGCTAAATTAGTGACCTAGCCACAGATATCAGAAGATTTTTAGTATCATTTCTACTCTTAAATGTTTAGGTCACTAAACTAAATAAACTTACAAAATCAGTGATTTGTCAATCAGATTACCAAGTGGTTACCCTAATAGAAAGATATTGAAATAGGAATAGGGAGAGGGAAAGATGAGAAGAATGAACTTGTAATTTCATTGGTATAGGAAATTATTGGTTGAAGAAAAACTTCTTAGATTATAGTTCATCACCTTCTCTGAAATCTAAAATCTTAAAAAGTTGTGTAGAACATTGACAGATGAAATTATATACCTGGGATTATATATTATGTTTCAGAGGGAGGATTTCAATTCAGACCTTAGTCCCAAAGCTCACTCTCTATTTTACAGCTTCCATTTTATGGAGGCAGGGAACAGATGAGGGAATAAAAAGTCAAGTCTCAAGGGAGAATATGACAAAATATAGGAAGGAGGTATAGCATTTTAGACCACCATAACTCAATATTTTTCAAAACTATTTAATAATTGTTCAAAACTGAATTTTATGGAATGGAATTAACTAGAAAAAGAACAAATTCTTGGGAAGTTGATCCTTTGTAACCAAGTCTAAGACTTTAAATTTATCTCTATTTTACTAAATGCATCTCAGTTTTACACCAGAAATTCTTAGTATTTTGTGTGTCATAATTGTTTTTAGAAATCTGATGAAAACTATGGACTCCTGAGAACAATGCTTTAAGTAATTAAATAAAATGCTAAATTACAATTAGAAGTTAGTGAAAATAAAGATGTAATTTTTCTCTTATGGTTTCACTAAAATCTATCATTGGAACAGGATTAGAACCTCTGTTCCAAGTATTCAAGATCCTTTTAATCCTAACTCTGGCATTCAGTATGTTCATTTTGTTTCTCAGTTTTGTGTATAAATTTGTTGAAATTTGATAAGTATATCATCTGTGTCTTTGTCCAAGACACTGACAAAAATGTTAAAACAGAATATTTCCCTGTGGAATAAGCCCTTCTGCCATTTTAACATTGAGACATTAGCAACCACTCTTTCACTCTGACCATTTAACCAATTTTGAATCTAATTATCCACACATATACATATATGTCTATATATAGATTACTGAACAACTATAATATTTATATACATATATATATATGTAATTTCTCTTATCTAATAATCAACAAATATTTATTGGGGATATTAAAAAAAGCAAAAACAGTCCTTTCCCTCAATGAGTAAATATACTAACAGGGAAGTCAACATGTAAATAAATGATTAGGATTCCTAGGAGCTAGGAAGGTTGAGACACTCATTTCATGAGATAGGATTTAAACTGAATCTTAAAGGAAATTAAGCAAGTTAAGAAACAAGGGAAAGGGGAGTAAAGCATTCCAGGTAAGAAGGAGGTCAGAAATAGAGTTCAGCCTTTTAGTTGAATTGTAGATTGTATATAAGGGATTAAAATCTAAATCAGATTGTTGCTGCACTAAGTTCAATAGAGATGAGAATTAAGAGAAGGGTGTTAGATTCATCAATAAAGAGATGCTTGGGGACATCTAGGTGATGCAGTGGAGTGAGGAAGAACCTGAGTTCAAATCTGGTCTCAGATATTTAACACATCCTAGTTGAGTGAGCTGGGCAAATCAGCTAATCCTGGTTGCCAAGAGAGAGAGAGAGAGGGAGAAAGAGTGTTAGAGTTATATGTAGAAGTCATATTGAGAAAGGTTTAGAAGAAGAAATGAAGACTTCAAGTATAGACAATTTTCTCAAAGAGTTTATCCACAAAGAGGAAGAAAAATAATAAGAGAGATAGTATCACATGTGGCAATCCTGTCAAAAAAATGGATATAGGATTAGTGAGACTTGGCCTATTCTTTTAAATATATTCTAATACATTTTATTGAATATTTATCAAAAACATATAAAACATTTTAACATTCATTTTTGTAAATTTTGAGTTCCAAATTATTTTTCTCCCTCCCATACCCCTTCACCACTTAAGAAGATAAGCAATATATCACTTTATACATATGAATTTACTATGACTTATTCTTGATGAAGCCATGTCAATTCATTATAGTCACTGCTTCCCTTTGAGCCACAATTGTTTTCTTATAAAGTTTTTAGAATTTTATAAAGTCAAATCTAAAACTAAATATACAGAGAATTAAATAATAATAATAGCAATAATAAAGTAATTATGTGTTAGATGGGATCGTTAAAAGTTTCTCAAATCACAGTATCTTTGATGATAATTGTTACTGATAATTATTTTTCAATTACTTTTTTAATCAATCTTCACCTCTCATTAATACCCTTTATTAGTACCATTGAACAATAAAAATTAAGTACAAATTAAAATTCTAAATGTACCTGGTCATATTTGACTTTTTGTGACCCCATGGACCATAGCATGTCTGGGTCCTTCTATACTCTGTTGTCCCTAGAAGTCTGTCCAGCTTCATGTTAATTGTTACTATAACACTATCTGGTCATCTCATCCTCTTCTGTTTCTTTCCTTTGCTCTTTTAATCTTTCACAACATCAGGGTCTTTTCCAAAAAGTTCCATCCTCTCTTTATTTGACCAAAATATATGGACACTAAACTAAATGCTTGCTGACTAATATAATCTGATAAGGAAAATTCTCTTATTGGTTACCAGTATCTGAAAATGTCTATCTTTTAGCATTTTAAGTTGAGTGAGTATTATATTTCTGCTTCATTCTCCTTGATTTATGATTCATCCTTCCATTGAGAAGAGAACTAAGATCTTTCAAAATTGTTTTTCCCTTTAATGTTTTCTATATCAATTGTAGCTCTGCTCACTTCAACTTACATCATCACTTCATGGATACCTTCAGATTTCCTCTAAAATTGTCGATGTCATCATTTCTTATAACATAAGAATAGTCTATTATATTCATAATCCACACATTATTTGCCATACAGTTCCTTTAGGTTCTAATTTTTGGCTAACAAGGAAAGAACTCTACAAATTTTCATATATAAATTATATCCTTTTCCTCTTCATTTCATTGGAGTATAGACCTCATAGTGGTATAGTTGGTTCAAAAAGTAAGCATATTTTTATAAATTTGGGGGCATAATTCCAAATTTTTTTAGAATGGCAGGATTCAATCATCTATTTTTATATTCTATAACATTCCTAGCAATCAAGGTCAAGTTCATTTTTCTAAAGTCTGCAGACCATCCATTTTTTTTGTAAATTTGAAGATTTATTCCTCTCAAATTTTGTGATACCTCTGATATTTTTCACAATCTTTCAAATATCATTGATGGCTTTTTTCACCAGTCATATAGGTCAGTGCAACCAACTCAGTAAACATTATGATTTCTTTACATTGTCTATAGTTCAACCAAACTTTCCTCCTTGCTCTTTCCCATAACTAACATTCATCTCTCATTTCTGCACTTTTGTAAAGACTATGCCATCAGCCTAGGAAGAATTTACTCTTCTCCTCTGAAAAATGAAATCATTTCTGTGTTCCTTCAAAGTACATTTCAAGGACTGTTTCCTTACCCTTATTTTGATCTTTATCAGTTGTTAGACGTCCCCCTTTGCCCACTCAAGAAGTTACTTTAAATTTACTTAATGGGCATTTAGTATTTACTGATCTGTTTTCATGATGTTTCCATTAGGATATAAAATCTTTCTTCAAGGACTTTTTCACTTTTGCCCTTGTATTCTCAATATCTTACACAAAGTAGATGCTAAATAAATGCTTAAAACCTGAATAAATCCCACTTTATATAGATATATAGATATAGATATAGATATATAATTATAAAGACAAATTTACCTATCTACATGTATTAAGATATCTAGTTTTCTTTAGAAGCTACACATGATTTACACACACACACACACACACACACACACACAAACACACATATATGAGAGAGAGAGAAAGAGAGCTGAAACCCTGTCTGGATTTTGGATTTTGTCTCCTGTAAAATACTCAGAAATGCTTTCCTTTTACCTACATTCTAAATACTCTCTGCTATTCAACTTTGTGAATATACTAGGTACTTTTCTTCCTCTCTCCTTCTTTTGAGTTCAAAGCTCTTTTGTTTCATTTGCAAGTTTCCAGGAAAATTTAGCTCATCTTTTTGTCTCTCATCTATGTGTCAATTTCTCTCTCTCTCTCTCTCTCTCTCTCTCTCTCTCTCTCTCTCTCTCTCTCTCTCTCTCTCTCTCCCCTCTCTCAGATTTCCTCACTGTTTCTCTACCTTTGTCATTGTCTCTGTCTACCCCACCTCTATCTTTCCCCCTCTTCCCAGTCCTTGGATGGCACATCTGAGAAAACCTAGATAAGGATATTAATATGATCATAGGTGAAGGTAGGGAATGTTATTTCTGATGAAGAGGAAGGACGTTAATTGTATCAGATCCACAGTCTAATACAAAAACCTAGATTTACTTTAATCTAGGGATGACTCCTTATGTTATTTGATTATTACTATCATATTTATTAGGAAAGTGATTGTTCCTCTCTTAGACTGACAATCCTTCCTTGGTTACAAAGATAAATGTCATCAAAAGAGAACAGCTTATGTACATCATGTAATAATCCATAGAACATAAATTTCTAATGACACACAAGCTGGACAAGATCTAGTACTTTTAATTTGTGCCTGCATTGCTACTATCAATCAATCATCACATTTATTGAGCAGCTACCAAATGTGTTATTGGTTTTATTTCTTTGTAGCTTCAAAAAATAAATAACTGTCCTTTATATACCACTATGAAGACAAGAATTTCTGCAGCCTCTTTCTTACATTGTTCAAAATATCCCATTAATTCTTAAAAGTAACCAAAAAAATGGTAAATTGCCTACTGAGAAACCAACTTTTTCAACTTTAATTCAATTTTCCAGTGAATTTCACTTGGTATAGCTCTTCATCACAATAAACGTATTTTTGTAATTAAAGATTTCTCAACCTCAACCCCTACCTAATTTGTCCTGAGAATTTTTATTCCAATATTCCTTAGGTTCACGGTGGTATGAATGTGAGACCTTAAGTCCTTGAAGTATATACCTACAGAGTTAAGCTCTCATAGGTTCTACAAAGCAAATAAGGTTTTGATAATTGGTTTACAAAAGGACTTATAGGTATGGCATCCGAGGCCCAGTCTAACCAACTTAAGAAGGCAAGTCATTTTAAATAGATCATACATGTAAAGTCATACAAAACATATTGCCAAATTAACCATGTTGTAAGAGAAAAAACAGACAAAAATAATAAAAATTAAATTTAAAATTATGCTTTATCTGCATTCAAAAATCTATAATTTCTTTCTCAAGGTGGATTTATCTTAAGTCATTCAAAATTTTCTTAGATCATTGTATTAATCAGAATGACCAAGTCATTCAAAATTGATCATCTTATCATATTGCTGTTACTGTGTACCATGTTCTTCTGTTTCTTTTACTTCATTATCAGTTCATCTGAACCTTCCAAGGTTTCTCTGAAATCATCCTACTCTTTGTTTCTTATAGCACAATACATCACAATTTGTACCACAATTTGTACAGCCATTATCCAATTGATAAGCATCTTCTCAATTTCTAATTCTTTGCCCCTGCAAAAAGAATTGTTTTATAAAATTTTATTCATACAGATTCCTTTTTCTTTTTTCCCCCCCTCTTAAAATATCTTTTTTCTAATCACTTTTGTATCACTAGGATACAAACCTATTTATAGTATTGCTGGATCAGAAGATATGCACAGTTTTATAACCCTTTGGACATTAGTTTCAAATTGTTCTCCAAAGTGGTTGGATCAGTTCAAATTCTAACAGTGCGTTAGTTTCACAGTTTTCCCATTTCCATTCCAACATGTGTCAAGATCTGAAGTGATGAGCTTCTCTGAATTTAACTGATTCTCAGAAAATCCTTCACTCAGCCCATACTAAAATCAATTTCTATAGGGTAGAACTGTAGTTTGCATCATTTTGACATAGCTTTCAAGAATTAAGGATCAATACCTTGCCACAGTGAGACTTCTTTTTAGCAGGAATTCTAATGTTTATTTGCTAAATGCCATAATAAACATCATTTTAGTATATATTAAATAATATATATTACATGGTATAATAAGACAAAGGTTTGTTTCCTGAATCTGTTGATGATTATTATAATGATGTTGATGATTACTGTAATTATGTACCATAATTAATTGCACTCAAGAATAAGATCATAGGATTTAGAGATATATAAATTTAGACTTCATTTAGTCTCTTCAATTATATAGATGAGGAAATTGAGGTTCAGATATACTAAATGATTTATTCAATATCACTTCTGTAATGAATGTGAAATATCATTAATGTGAGTTTTAATGTAATACTCCATCCAGTGCTATGCATCACAACCTATTTCATCTTCTTATCCTTGCCCAAGGCCACACGGCTAGGTAATTATAAAGGGTCTGAGACCAGATTTGAACCCAGGCACTCCTGACTCCAGGGCCTGTGCTTTATCCACTGAGCCACCTATCCATCCCCTCATCTTCTTATCTTGATTCACCTCTTCTTTGTCTTTGTCTTCCCATTTCCTTCTCAAAGAGGGTCTATTCAATTAATATGTCAATTAACCAACAAGCATTTATTAAGAGTTTACAGTGTATCAGAGTGAAATAGAAACTGGGAATATAAAAAACAAAAATAAAACAGTCCCAACCATAAGGGTACTTACAGTCTATATGAGTTTTATGATAATAGTTTTGAAGAATATGCACAAAATGAAGTGATTAGGGCTATGGAATGTCCAACAATAATTGATGAAATCAGGAAAGGCCTCCTCAAGGAAGTGGCATTTGAGATAAGCCTTGAAGAGAGCTAGGAATTCCAAGAAAGCAAAAAAATGAAAAGAATTCTAAGCATTGGGCACAGACTGAAGTCATGAAGATGGGCGGTAAATTGTTGTATACAGAAAACAGCAAGTAAACAACTTTGTCAAGGACAGAGAGTACAAAAATATATAATTATCCTAGAAAAATAGACTGGAGTCAAATTGAGAAGTACTTTAAATGCCTAACAGAGAAATGTTTATGCTTAACTAGATTCAATTGGGAGCTAATTAACTCTGTTAACAGAGGAGGGGCATTTAGACTTAAGCAATATCAACTCAGCAGCTTAGTGAAGAATAGATTAAAGCAAAGGGAAGAGTGGAATCATGGAAACTAATTAAGATGCTATTAATTACAATGGTCTAGGTAAGAGGAAACTAGAGTATTAATCACAATAGTTATGGAAAATGTAAGTAGAACAGAATGAATCTGAAAGAAACTGAAGTGATAGAATTAGCAAAGCAAAAAAATTAATGTGGTTAATAAAAAATGAAGATTTGAAGATGACTCCCAGGTTGTAAAATCCAGTGGCCAGAATATGGTATTGCCCTCATCAGAATAAGAAATGTTAGCAGGGTTTTAGGAAGGAAGATGGTGAGTTCTGTTTTGGACATGCTGGGTTTGAGATGACTATAAGACACCTAGCTAAAGAAAACTAACATACATTTGGAGATGTGGGACTAGAAATTAGACAAAGGAAAGGGTTGAATATGTAGAAATGGGAGTCTTCTACAAGCAAGTGATGATCTCTTCCATGTATGGTATGTACCAAGATGATCAAAAGAGAAAAAAAGAAGTCCCAGAAAAAAATTTCAGGATACAGCCAAAATAAGGGGATTAGACAAGATTGAAGATCCTAAAATAAGTGGGGAAAGTCTAGATGGACAAATAGGAAGAATAGCAGAATACAACAAAATCTTGACAAAAAGAGGACCTTTTTCAATACCTACTTTATGAGAGATATTCCATTTTATAATGAATTTTAAAAGGAATTTTCATTTCAATTTTTTATATTTGTGAACAATTATACTTAAAGATCAAAACACTCATCTCTTATTTTTCCTAACTCTACTTATGTTTCAAATTCCCAACTCAAATCTTCAGTACCCTCTATCATAATCATATCAAGTGATATATTTCCTTAATAACTTTTCATCTCCTAGTAGATTATTTGAATTGTTATTTTAAAAAGTCACTAAATCCAGGTCTAAAATACTAATTGCATTATTAAAATTAACTTTACCTAACCTTCAGGAAGCATGCAGTAAATATTATACTCTATGATGAATATGAAAAATGATTCTATTATAAGAGGGATTTTATTTTTATATAGTTATCTCATTCTTCGAAGGTCTAAGATATTTCATGGTCTATAAAAACTAAGTACTAATCATTATAATTTTTATGTTAGGTAAGGACAAATTCTTATGGAACTCAAAGTCAAATATACAGAGTTCTTTTACTCCTACATCCAAGTGAAGGGTAGAAAACACAACATTTTCTAAAAATTCAAATTGAAAAAGGCTAAAGAAAATATAGTTTAACAGAGATCTGAAGCAAAAAAATTCTAAATCAAGAAAATTTTAAAAACTTTTAGAAAAAGAATATTTCTTGAATTTTAAATATTCTAAAGGAAAATAGAATGTGACTCTTTTCACACTCTAATAATGTGTGCAGTTCTGCAAAAAAGGGACTTCATTTAATGCAATTATATACCTCTGTAATCTTTTCTGAAATATATTTTCCCATGCATATTTTCTAAAATATAAATTGACATCATTAAAAATTGAAATGTCATTAAAATCAACTTAAAATTAAAAGATTATGCCCATTTGAAAAGTTTAATCAGCACCATTCTGCTTTGATTTTACCTAAGCCTTAATTAGACTTCAAGTGTGATTGCTATCTTCAGGATTCTTGAAGATTTAATCAAGATTGGCACATTGTTAAAAAAAATTCTTCACTCAAAAAAAAAAACTAACAAATGTGAAATATTTGTCTATCAAACTGAAATAAAATCCTTGCTTTATTCAATCAATTACACAATCAATTGCATTGGACTTGTTTCAATCCACATGACCTTAATTATAAAACATGGGGGAGAATTTAAAAATCAATATAGACTGCTTCTGATTTGTTGATATCAAGTTAAAGTAATGTGATAAGGGGATAATGTCATGAATATATAGACAAGTTCATAATTCTCATCTCATAGTTTCATAATACAACAAAACAATATAAAAGGAACCCAATTTTTCCTCTATACCATCAGTAATATGGGGGTATATATGACTTCTCTACTGTGCTTCAAGGGTATAATTCTTCCCATTAATCTCAAAACTCAGAGTTAACTTGGCTTTGTCCCAAGTGCTGCCACACAAGTGTAGCTGCAGTAGGATATTGCCCTATTCTATCCCATTGCCTAATTCTTGACCTCTAGTGTAGTATGAACTGGGTGGGCCAAATATGGAGCCATTAGAGAACACTAAGGTAAATGGCCTGTAGGGCATTGTTTCTACCACCACTCATGTTTATTTTCCATTCACGATTTAACAAGGTATATTTGCTGTTTTAGGCTATTTTTGCCAAAAGATATTATGTCTCCTTATGTATCTAAATTACAGAACAGACAATGACAGACTTTGGAGAACTGTGTAGGTTTTATCTCATATAATTTGTAGAGAAGATTGAATATTTAGGATCAGATCTTGAAGCCCTGTGACCTATTTCTAAATCTTGGGCTTGAATTGTATTTGCATGCTCCTGGGAATTTTGCTCTCCCTCCTCTCCTTTTATGTGTGCAATCAAACCCAATATCTGTAAAGTCAACAACATTCTTGGATGTGACATATATCTCTAACCATATGGTTCACACATGTATTTTGTGCATGCATATCTAATTTGGGGTCATGAGAAAGTGTGTGCAAAGCTATATTGGACACACACATTTACAGACTGATTTAAAATAATGACCCTTAAATGTTTAGCACCTGTAGTTACATGACATATAATAAAAATTTACAGAGATATAAATCTTCATGTTAAATGTGAACAAAAAAGATCATTCTTAGGAGATTAAAATATCTCTTTCCCACATGAGGAATTATAATAAATTTATTATTTTATGACTATAACTGGCATTATATAGCTTATATGAAATAGAAAAAAATTAAATGAAATTGAAAAATACTAATACCTAAAATATCAGACTAATGGACTTTACAGATTTAAGAGAAATCTTTAAATAAGTCACAAATCAAGATCTTTCTTTTTAACACAAGGTAAAGATAGTCAATTTACTAGATTCATGGTTTGTTGAATTGAGTCTATTGAATGGTGGAGAGCCATCCTCTGTAGCTGAAATGAGCAAAAAATCAAGTCATTTATACATTTTATATATTTATACATTTTATATTTTTATATATTTTGCATTTGTGGTACTCAGGTTCTCTCAGCATTTCATAAGCATCTTTTTACCAATTTTGTATGGTCTTCTTTGCTGAGGCATGCATGTCCTCCCCTATCTTGCTAGTTATGGAATTATGATCAAATCAACTTTGCTGGGCAATGATCAGCTTTCTTTTGGTTTTAGATTTGCCTGGCACTCTGAGAGTTTAAGTGATTTACTTCCCTATGCTCACCCAGCCATATAAATCTGAAATGGAACTTAAACACATTCTCATCTTTCTGAATCTCAGCCAGGTTCTTTATCCATTATCGCTCATTTTGTATTATGGAGAGATAAATTGTTGTTCAACCTTTGTTTTGGAAGAGGAAGAATAACATAAGTGAAGCAGAGTTGCACAAAGACATTATTAGCCTCACTGTCTTCCTGATTCTTCGAAGTCCAGTAGCAAGACAAAAGTCATGATACTGGTGATAGCCTGGGGTGCAGAGGATGCTCCATGCTCTCCACAGTGACTGCTTCAGTTGTCTTTATGGCTGTTAGAACAACTTATTCTTATACATCCATTCAATTCAATGGAGGACATCTTTACATGCTTGGGGTAGACATCCCCCTCACTTGCCATGAGGTCTGTAAGATTTTCACCTCTAGTGACAAATACTAATGCTATGATCATCCTTCTTCATCATGGTTCCAGTCCTGAAAAACCAACAAAATAGAACCGGGGTCCTATTCCATTATTCTTAACTGGGGTATCCACACAACTTGGGGCTGCTTTGAACACTCTAATTTGTTACTCCCATGAGCTGCCAGGCAGTTTGTGGGAGACCATTGTCTTTGGATTCCAAAGGAGGGACATGATTGCAGAGCTGAGTAGCATAGATTAACTAGAAAACTTGTCACCAAATATTAACATACTGACATCAAATTAGACCACCAAGAGACAAGTTAGCTTTACCCTACTTTTGAATGATTTATCATCTTAAATTATTGCAATGTTGATTAAACCATTGAGAGAGAGGTTAACCTCAAGTACTGTCTTAAGTCTGTCACTATAAAAATATTATATTGACTTTCTGCCTAGTGCTCCTGTAACACCGCAGCACTTCAAAGACATGAGAATGACCTACATCTAAAAAGCCAGTACCAGAAGTATCCAGAACAATATCAGAAGTCCTGTTTCCTATTTTATCAGATCACTCGGTTGACTGTTCTGCAAGAGGTAGTGAGAAGGATGTCTCTGCACACTTTAATCAACATAATGTGCATGTCATGTCATCATTTACTTGATCTTCAATTATGAAGAACAATTAGCATATTAACATGGTACTTTAGGGTTGGCAAAGCACTTTATAAATATCTTATTTGATCCTCACAACACATTTTTGAAATAGGTTTAATTATTTTATACTTTATATTCATTTATTATTATTATAGTTTATATGATGATGGTGATGATAATGATGATGATGATGATGTGGA
The DNA here is from genome assembly GCF_037893015.1 of Macrotis lagotis. NCBI lineage: Eukaryota > Metazoa > Chordata > Mammalia > Peramelemorphia > Peramelidae > Macrotis > Macrotis lagotis. The sequence continues at coordinate 215,661,863 of NC_133666.1, forward strand.
AACTGAGGATGGACATTTACATAAGTTGTACAGAATTACACAACTAGTAAGTGTCAGAGGCAAGTTTTGAAATTGTCTTCCTGATTCCAAGTCCAACACATGCCAAGATGACTTTATGATATACATGTTTGCATATGTACACATTCATGCAGACTTGTTCTAAAATCAGAGCTGCATTCCTTTTTTTATTCTGTAATAAAATGTGTGTAAATTTTACGTGCATATGGAGCTGATTAAGAGGGGTAGAAAGAAATGCATGTGGAAAGATATCTTATTCCTCAGGAAAGAGAAAGAAGAGAAAGACTTGAATAGACTATGACAATAAGACCCAGTCCATTAAAAGTAGCATATCAAAGGAAGATAGAATTTAATATGCTTTTTGATTGATCCATGAATAAAGTATGTGTAGCTTATAATTTGAAAAACTAGATGTGCCCCAAATAATCCCAAACTCATAAATAAAGTGTAACTATTTCATTATGAATCAAAATAACATTTAAAATCATGTAAAATAAGCCTTTTTTAAGTTATTCTTTTTAAAAAAATAACCAAACATCACGTATATTTAAAATACCAAAAATGTACTATGAAGGAGAGAGGGTATCAAGTAGATAAGTCTTCCTTTTGCTGAGCATCTAATAATCTTCCTCAAGTACTCTAAGAACATTTCAATATACTAAAGAATTAGAACTTAAAGTAAGTCTCAGCAAACAAAAAGAACCAACTAGACAGACTCAAACATTTTATGCTATTATTTAAAAATGGAACTACAAAGCATTAAGACTCATTTAAGGTGCTACAAGTTTTTGTTTTTCCTCATAAGGTAATATAAAATATTTTTTCTAAGGCAAGCATTCCTGTTCTTTAGGATCTTAGAAATTCCCCCAAGATAACACATAGTTGCCTTAGCAACTGAAGATTTGGAATCACTTTACATTGATCTATTCTTCCATTTAACATTTTCCTCAGAGGAAAATTTTAAAATATCCTGATCCCTTGAAAGATTATTATGAAGAAGTATCACTGTGTATGGGACTCACAAAATTTTCATCACCATCACTCATAAAGATTTCACATAAAAGTCTATGTCCCAAAGATTATTAATAGAAGAGAAATGTATTGTCTATTCAACAGCTGTGCATTGAGACTGGAAACACTTAACATTCCATTCTTGCTCCCATTCTACTGAAAAATCATTAGGCTTGAATACTTTTGCAAGTGACTAATTAAGATGATGTCCTCAATATGCTACATATTCTTTTGATGAAATTGGAATTGTGTCAGCTTTTCATTTTTCAACAATTTGGCAATAAAAGACATCAAGTTATTGATCAGTAGCCCTCTCATCTGTGGACATTTTAGTTCACAGAGAAAAATCACAAAATTACACCAAAAAAAAAAAAAGATGTCTGACAATGGTATCCATCATCCATCACCTATTACCATCAATCCAAGCAAGGGCAATAGATTTTTTTTTAAATCCCTCTTTTCTTTTACTTCTCAAGGACTCTGCAAGGTCTTTTCATGAAGAAAATTGTTCACACAAGTGGTCATTATAGCTGATTAATGGTTACAAGAACAAGCATAGAAAATACCTACAAATCCCTCTCTCCAGGCTTCTCTCCAGTGTCACATACACAGCTGTGTTAAAGTAAAATTGCATCATGACCTATCAGATGTTATTTGTTTTGTCTGATTTTAAGTCAGCATTAGGTCTACCTATCTAATAGCCATACCAGTTAGTAAAGGGATAAAAGAATTACTTGATTTTGCAAAAATAAAAGCAAATTGAAATAGCACTAAATACTCTCTTCTCCCTCAAAAGATGGTTATTTTAATCAATTCTTAATTTTCACAGTACTCCAGTAATTTAAATCTACATTCAAACTTGAATAACCCAATGAATCTGTCATCATTGATGTAGAGATTTCCTTCACAGTGAAGATCACAAACTACCCACGGCTTTCCCTCCTATGTGATTTTTATGTATGACTTAGTGTCTGCCCCACATCCCTCCTAAATTCACTACAGAAAGGATTTTTTCTTTTAACAGAAGAAAGATAACATGGCTACCTGCTTATAGAGTATCCCTCATTCTTGCTGTTTGATCAACCCAACTCTTTTGATGAATATATTGTTTTGAAAATATCCTTAATTCTACGTCTTTTAAATCATTCCCTATTAGTAATGTGCTGCACTTAGTCAGTCATGTACTCCTACATTGATCTTTGGATGATCATTGACTTCAGTATTTCAGAATATTCTATGGGACTTCCAACCATCCAGAATCATTAGAAGAATATAGGTGTTGAAAAGATGAGCTTTTGTTTTAGGGAGAAGCTTGAGTTCATTTAAAGAATTTTGCAACTTCCTAAAGTCAATTCAGTATCCTCTCTCTTATTCAGTTCTGGGCAAAGCATATTGTATATATATATATATATATATATATATATATATATATACATATATATATGTATATATATACATGCAAACCTATATACATATATATATGGTAGCAGCAGAGGGAAGCTGGGAGGAAGCAAGCATTTCTTAAGTGTCTAATATGTGACAGGCACTATTCTAAGTGCCAGGAATACAAAGTAATAACAACAACAAAAAAAAATCAATCCCTGCTCTCAAAGAGCTCCCAGTCTAATGGAACAATTAATTTTGTACAAACAAAATGCATACAGGATAAATTTGTGATTGTCTTAGAGGGAAAGCACTGAGAACAAGGAAAACAGAATGTTGTCTTGCAGAAAGTGGGACTTTAGATGAGATTTTAAGGAAGCCAATGATTCTGGGAGATAGAGATGGAGAGGGACAGAGTTTAAGGCAAGGGGACAGCAAGTAAAAATGTATTGAGTCAGGATATAAGTGTCCTATGTGAGGAACAATAAGGAGGCCTGTGTCACTGGATGACAGAGTACAAGAAGAATTATAAGGGGTAAAACTGGAAAGTGAAGGTGGAGCAGATTATGAATCACTTTAAAAGCCTGAGGTTTTTATATTTGAACCTTGTGATAACTGGAGTCACTGGAGTTTTTGGAATGGGGGAAGAGTGGTATTATTATTAGTGAAATTACTAGTTCTTCCTAAAAAGTCCTTTAAGTAGAACAGACAATATGGCAAAGTGTGAGAGGAAGATGTACAGCCCAGCTTTCTCACACAATAAAGTTTGAGGAAGAGCACCAACCAAGTGATAATTTAAAAATCCAAGAGAAAAATCACATTTTCCAACCAAAATTAGCACAAGATAGTCAGAATATCATGGGTACTGAAGAAGGTGTTCAAGAAATAAATTCTGAGCAGAAGTTTAGATTAACCTTTGAGTAGGAGGAAGGGAGCAGGACCTGGAGCTGTGTATCAAAACAAGGGATAAAGACCAGAAGAAGACAAACTACAGCTTTGTCTGACTTTAATCACTGGTAGCAAAGCCTCTAGGGCTAGGGTCTGCAGCTAAGTATCCTGGGGAAGAAGTGTAGACCAGGAGCCACTCTGAAGTTTTGAAGCAAGCATACAATAATGTCACCCAGACCCCAAAACAAGGTGAGGGGCTTACAAAGCACAGACCAGAATAGCCACAAGGGATACACATGATTGCAAAAGTACATAATTTTGATAACATACAATCAGAAACTTTTGCACAATAAAAACTAATGCAGTTAAAACTAGAAGGGCAACCAGGAAAAATATCTTTGTAACAAGTTATGCCTCAAATCCATCAGATTAGCAAAAAAATAAATAACGAGAGAGAGAGAGAGAGAGAGAGAGAGAGAGAGAGAGAGAGAGAAAAGGAAGGAAGGAAGGAAGGAAGGAAGGAAGGAAGGAAGGAAGGAAGGAAGGAAGGAAGGAAGGAAGGAAGGAAGGAAGGAAGGAAGACAGAAAGAAAGAAAGAAAGAAAGAAAGAAAGAAAGAAAGAAAGAAAGAAAGAAAGAAAGAAAGAAAGAAAGAAAGAAAGAAAGATGATAGTTGGTGGAGAGAGATGCAGGATAACAGGGACACTAATATACTATTGATAAAACTGAATTGGTCCAGTTATTCTAGAAAACAATTTGGAAATGAACAAAAGTCATTAAACTTTGAATTTTTCTTAATAACATTACTACCTGAGCTTATGTCCCAGAGTCAACAATTCAAATTAAATAAGTATGATGTGCCAGTCACTGTGTTAAATACTATGAATACAAATACAAGAAAGATTCAGCCTTCAAGGAGAAAGACAACACATAAGAAGGAGCTGAAGAAAATAGAAAAAGGTGGTAGTTGGGGGGAAGAGAAGATTGTGGGTCCAGTAGTGAATCCAGGAGAGGAAATACCTTGGGCATGCCATGACTTCTCTGGACCTCAATCATTCATCAGTAAAATGAGAGTATTGGACTAGATGATCTTTTTAGCTTTAAATCTCTATTTGCTATTGTTTAATGTTATGAAATGTGACTTCATTAGTATAAGGAATTTCCAGGTGAAAAAAGTCTTATTAATCTAAGTATCTTCTCTGCAGTTTTTAGTCTTAGAAGGTTGGGAGGTTAAATCACTTGCCCAGTTACACAGTCTTTATAATCTGACAATTGTAGGTTTTTCTCAGCTTCTAGTCTTTATGACACAAAACCATTTTTTTAAATAATCACCAAACTGATTTCTGAAGAAGAGAATTTTCATTTCATTGAAAATATAAGGAGCTATCAATGTTAATATCATATATATACCATCAGACAATTTATTTGTTGATTAGTTGCTGATGATACGTTTTCCTTTTTTCTTACGAGGAATATTTCAGTGGCTTGGGAGAAGAGAAATAAAGTCAGAATGAACTTGACACAATAACAGGAGACACCTTTTTAAATGGCTTCATGATGAACTTTGAGCTTTTTCTTATAACAATTCATACTAATAAAGATAGCTAGTTCCAGAAATATATTTCTCTTTCAAATCAATCTAAAAAGCAGCCGATTTTGTAAATCAAAATAGCAGTCTCATTTTTACCCCCAAATAATTTGAATATATTGTTTTACCCTTTCTAAATCATTTCAAACTTTGCAATGTAAACCCAAGTAAAGTCAACCAAATTTTTAGTGATGAAGAATATTTGCCTGTGGCCAAAAAAGTGATTCTTTCCTTCTGATCTGATAACTAAACAAGATTTTTGATAGAAATTTTTTTTCCTTCTCTTTTAAGTTAGACTCTAATCAAAATCATTAGATAAAGATATTGATTCATTTCAACTTCAGTATAGATTTAGAAGCAAAGTATTTGAAAAGTAGCCTGAGAATTCAAGAGAAAAGACCTTTTATCTAATAATATTCATATTTCTAATCTGAATGCTACCTCCCCATTTGCAGTACTCAGAACCAGTTTAATAAAGTTTGTTCTCTGTGGAATGGATAAACATAGATGATATCATTGAGAAGACTTGAGGAAAATGATTACCAAGGAATATATAATTTTTGTCAAAACAAACTGCTTTCATGCATTTTAATTTTGCCACCTATAGTAAAATGCAATCAAACATCAAAGGGCATTCACAAAAAAAAAATTCTTTAAAAACAGTTATCTGATTTCAAAGTTATTGACTTAAAAGGGCATTTTTTTGATAGTTGGATTCCACAATAGCATATGAAGGGGTGGCTAAATGGCACATAGTGAATAGAGCACTGGCCCTGGAATTAGGAAGACTTGAGTTCAAATCTTGTCTCAGACACTTAATAATTATGTAGCTGTGTGAGCTTGGGCAAGCCATTTAACTCCATTGCCTAATAAAAACAAACAAAAAATGCAATAGTATATGAAATTTTTCCTTCCTTGTGAAATTTTTTGAAACAAATGGATAGATATGTACCTCCATGCTTTTGCCTCTATTGTCAATCTGATTATATCCTAAAATATGAATGAAAGGAAAAATTTCAAAATATTAGTTATCTGTGACAGAAGTCTAGAGTACTTATAAGAAGGCCTAAAAGTCTACTAACATTCTCCCTTCTCCTCTGCAACAATTGGATCTGTTTTGTATTAATTATTATTATCAGTGCCCTTTGAAATTCTGATAGCTAGGATATAGGTATAGCAATGATGCCTTAAGTATAATGGCTGCCAGAGATCAGTTGTTATAATAATATTACCATATAATTTTCATCATCTCTTCTCCCCACACAACTAAAAATGGAAATATGAGAAAATAAACATGACATGCATTTATCTGTTTGATTTTGTTGAAATGAAAAAGTTACAAAACATATTTTGTATATTGGGACAACTCTTTTTTTTTGAAAAGTCAAATGGTTCAAATTTGCCTCAGGTATTAGTTATGTTTACTTTGACAAGTCAGCCTATAGACAACTCCTCCCTCTGCTTCAGTTTGTTTATCTGTATAAATATGGATCACAATTGTACCTATCTTCCATGATTATTATGAGGGTGAGATTTTATATATATATATATATATATATATATATATATATATATATATATATATAGTGCTTTAAAAACTTTAAAGTATAAAATAAATGTTAGATTAAAAAGTAAAAGTTTAATAGAAAATGAGAGAGAAAAAAATAATTTTGAATCTCATAAAAATGGCAGCCCTTATTCCCCCCTACACTGTTGTCATCAAATTGATTGAACATAATATGAAAGTAGAAAATTGTTACTGATTTCATTTTTTTCTCTGAGTCTTCTATAAGTCTGCATGGTCATTAAATTCACTGATATTGCTGATGGAATAAGGTTTAATAAACTACCAAACATTGGAAAAAAATGTAAACGGGAATTAGAATATTAATTTAAAATGATAAGGTAGCTCTTCCTACCATAACCCTTGATCCTATTTCATTTCCCTTTCTCCAGGATTATTACTTCATCAATCATTGCCTCTGTTCTATGTATCCTGAATCTCTTGCTCTGCCCTCCTCAATCCAAAAGAGTTTTAACTTGGTCATTCTATCACATCCAAATGCTCTCTTATCTCGCTTTTCCTTTTCAATTCTCAGTTTAAATTCTCTCTGTCATGATTCTTGCCTTTTTCTTTCTATCCTCTCTAAAATTGTGCTCTCGAAAATTATGAATAATTCCCTAATCAGCACTACCAATGACTTTTTTTTAATCTCCATTCATCTTTATCTCTCTGGAGTCCTTAACCCTCCTTTTTCTGGATTCTCTCATTTCCCTTGATTTCAGAAACAACACACTCTCCTGGCTCTAAAAATGCAACTTTTCATCTCTTTTACTTCTTTTGACAAAAATAGATATTTTCTAATTTCTGTCCTTGATTCCCTTCTCCTTATACTTTCTTTGCTGTGGTAAATTTATGCCCTCTCATGGCTTCAACTTTTCACCAATGTAGATATGTCTCAAATCTTTTTCTCCAGTCCTGAATTCTAAACTCATACATCTGACTCGCTTTATCAGACATCTCTACCTGGATGTCTCACATTTCCTCATGTTCAAATGTTCCAAACTGAGCTAAGTATATTTCTCCAGAAAAATACTCTATTCCTCTTTTTGAATTGACTGTTCAAAATCTTGTTATTTTCTTGGATTCTGGGTTCTTATTTAGTCATATATCTCATATATACATATATGATATTTATTCATTTCTCAAAATTCATTTCTTCTTATCTAGGCTATATTTTCCTGATAGATTTTCTAACCATCATTTCATTTTTTGTTCTTCCTTTGCAACAGCATCAGTTATTTTCATTATAACTATGGTTAGTTTCTCCCCTACTCAAACAAACTATATAATAGTTTTTTATTGCCTAAGAAATAAAGTTAAAAAAAGTCTGACCTGAAATTCCAGGTCTTTTGCCCTCGCCAATCAACATTTTCGGCCTCATTTCTTATTGTTTCATCCCTATGCTTTAGTCAAAATGGAATACAAACTATCCATCAGATGCATTGTGTATGTCCTTGCCCACACTAATCCCTATACCTCAGATTATCTTCCCTTTTCCCTTTCTACCTTTGAATTTTTTTATATTCAAATTCAAATAGTACCTTCTCTAGGAAACCTTCCCAGACCCCCTCCAGTTAGCTATGACCTTTCCCCAAAGACCTCACTTAATGCAATCTTAAATCTCTCTAAAGCACTTTTCATGGGCTAAAGTTAACTGTGTATCTCTCATATTGCCCTATTATATTAGACTGTAAATATTACAAGCATTGTATGTTTCCCCAAAATTATATAGGAAGTGCTTAATATGTGTTTTAAGTGATTTTGATATTTAACAAGTGCCATTCACTCAATGATGAATTAGTTGAGATAGAAAGAGGGGAACAAAATGTACTACATTGGAAGAAAATAATTCTCAACTTCTATTGAAATTAAAATATTAAGACATTTATGATCTTAGTAATTTTCATACCCAATAGATACTCTTCTTGTTTCCAACCTTGGAGAGTTCTTGGTCTCCCAGTATGTTTGTCAAAAGATAACTGCACAAAGAGGCAACCTAAGCAAATTTTAAATCACCAGTCATGAAGACAGTATTATGAAAAGTTGCCAAATCTGAAAATTATTGGGATTGAACATATTACTAATAGAATAAAGAATAGAGGGAATGGAGAAATTATGAAAAGAAACAAAATGCACTAAATTGAAACTCCATTTTGAAAGTTTCAAAATGTACATTCTTGTATCTTAGAATTTATTTTCTGTTTGTGAGTAGATTTTAAAACAACATATCCAATTTTTGTCATCAAATATATCTGCCTTTTTGGAAATGAACTTTTGTCTAAAAGAAATCTAAATGAGAGGCAGAAATAAATTTGTCTAAGAATTGAGATTTTTCTCATTATCTGGCAAAAACTAGAGTATGACAGAAACTAGATATAGACCAAAATCTCACTCTATATACTAACAGGTCAAAATAGGTACATGATTTTACACATAATAGGTGATATCATACATAAATTAAGAGAACATAGAATAGATTATCTGCCAGATTTATGGGCAAGGGAAGAATTTTAAGAACAATAAAACATATAGAGAACCTTATAAAATGTAAAATAGATAACTTTGATTATATAAAATTAAAAAAGGTTTTGCACAAACAAAAGCAAGGAGATCAACATTATAAGAAAAGTGGGAAACTGGGAGAAATTTTTGTAACAAGTTTATCTATAAGAAGTCCCATTTCTCATATATATATATATAATATATATATGTATATATATATATATATAAAACTGAGTCAAATTTACAAAAAAGTAAATCATCCCCAATAGTATAACAATATGAACAGTTTTCAAAAAAAGAAATGAAAGCTATCTGCAGTCATATGAAAAATATTCTAAATCACTATTGATCAGATAAATATAAATTAAAACAACTCTGAAGTATCACTTCATTCCTATGAGCATGATTTATATGACCAAAAAAGAAAAATGTTGAAGTTGGAGAGGATGTGGGAAAACTGGGGCACTAATGTAACGTTGATGGAGTTGCAAACTGATCCAACCATTCTAGAGAATAATATGGAACAATATCCAAAAGGCTATAAAACTGTGCATACCCTTTGATCCAGTTGTCCCACTACTTGTACAACCCAAAGACAAAGCAAAAAAATGGAAAAGGACTTTTTTGTACAAAAATATTTATAGTTCTTTTTGTGGTTAGAAATCAAAGGTCAGACAATCGAGGAATGGCTAAACAAGCTGTGGCAGAGAATTGTAATGAAATATTGTGCTGTAAGAAATGAAAATGACAAACAAGGGGTGGCTAGGTGGCATAGTGGATAAAGCACCAGCCCTGTAGTCAGGAGTACCTGGGTTCAAATCTTGTTTCAGACACTTAATAATTACCTAGCTATGTGGCCTTGGGCAAGCCACTTTACCCCATTTGCCTTGCTAAAACCTAAAAAAAGAAAGAAAGAAAGAAAGAAAGAAAGAAAGAAAGAAAGAAAGAAAGAAAGAAAGAAAGAAAGAAAGAAAGAAATGACAAACATGAGGATCTATTCATGATGGATTTTTAGTAAAGTGAACAGAACCTGAAGAACATTGTATGTAGTAACAGCAATATTGTTTGATAAGGAATTGTGGATGACTAAGCTATTCTCAGCAATACAATGATCCCAGACAATCACAAAAAACAAGTGATGAAGTATACTATCTGCCTCCATAAAAAGAACTGACATTGATTGAATAGAGACTAAACCAATCTATTTTTCACTCTTAATTTTTTTACTTTTATCAAGTCTTCTTGTTCAAAATGACTAATATGAATATGTTTTACAAAAAAATGAAGTTTTCCATCATCCTCATTGGTGCTTTTGATTTGAGTGTATTCATGCATGAATATATGGGTATGCCTACAATGATCTAAGGAATTCTTCTTCCCACCCTTTTCTCTCCACATCACTCCAGTAATAGTGGAGCACATTGCCATGTAAATGAACATTTTCTATTCATTTTGGAAAGGAGCCAAAGAAAACTAAGATAAGTATGTATCTAATAAGTAAAATATTACCATTCATATAGGATTATCTTAGCAGCTAAGGGAAAACACTTAAAATACACTAAGTAATAAGTAACCCATGTTTTTCTTCAAGAAAATTCTTATCCCCAAAGAGTAATTTAGGCAATGATTCATCATTACTTCCTTTCTTCCCCTGCATGAAGATGACATAGAGCAAACTGACTATGCAGTTGAGAATTGTAAGTCAGCCTAGGGACACTCTGTGATCCCTTCTAAGCTTTGAAGTAAATTTCCCACTAATCATTAGTAGTGGATTAGCAACAGTCCTCCAGCATCACTGAGCCTGCACCAGCAAAATGGTATAGTCTAGCTGTACCTGAAAGGTCAATTTTGGTTTCCATACCCTTCCTCCCAACCACAATTTAATTGGCCCATTGAGGAAACTGTTCTATTTTTTTTTATTATTGTCATTATTCCCTGTCAATGCTGAGGTTATAAATCTACCAGGAAATGGAACTACACAGAGGATGTGTTAAAGCAGGAACCTTCCCCTTAATGCTTGCCTCCTTTTATTGCAGTGTCTCTTTTCTGCAGCATTGACACAAATGATCTTCTGACAAGGACAAGCTCAATTAAACAGAAAACAGCAGAATTATGTGAGAACAATAGAAGCTGGCTCCATTCTAATGCTGGTTTGCATTGATTATGTCCTATGATTCATCCGATGGAATAAAGACACACTCCCCATGTCTTTAAAATTGCAAGCCACGAGCTGCTAGGGTTTTCGTAGAAAATATTTTCTCTAGACTCATTTGAATAAAAAATGCTGACACCTTACTAAGTCCCATATCTGGAGAGAAGCAAAAGTGACATGAATAAGGGAAGACAAGTAGAATGAGGATAGACACTGAGGAGTAAACCCAGCAAGATCACTGTAGCTAAGAGAGCAAGAGGGTCTTAATACTTTATGCATAACAATGCAAACCTCATTTCAATATGTATTGAATTTAAGGATCAGAGTTTCTTGTCTGCATATTTCTTGAGTTATTTTAAGTTGGATGAGACCAAAGTTATTCTAAATACCTTTAGAGAGAAAATGCTGCATTTAATATAGGCTTTGTTTTGAATGAATGAATGAATGAATGAATGGATGGATGAATGAATGAATCTTTTATATTATACATTTCACGAATATACATTATCCCATTTCACGAATCACAACTATACAACATCACCAAAACAATATGATGTTTATAGATGGCAACCTTTGAGAAACTTGTGAAATATTCCTTTTTTGTTGACTCTATATAATTTGTATTAGAGCTGCACTTGTGATTTTTGCATGAGACTATATGAGATCATGCCACATTAACAGGATGGACAAAAACCTTTTGCACTACCTCAAATGCCTTATAGCTCCCTCTCCTCTTATTAAATTCTCAGCCCAGCTAATTGCATATACTCTCTGTGTCCAAGATATAGGTACTGAGATTACAATGTCTTTTGAGTTTATGTATCTCATTAGGAGGTACTGCAATGGTCTGGAGCTTTGAGCAATCACCAGAATGTAATCTATAGGCAGAAAGGGAAACTTACCATGAATCCCCTATACATTTGGACTCTGTAAAGTATTCTCCATGATAATGGCAAAGATTTGTGGTGAGCATATGTTTCCCTGTTTTATGATTCACTTGAATTTAATAATCACAGGATCATTTTCTAGGACATTTGACCAACAAGGTGATAGACTAGACATTTTCTCCTGTCCACTTTAACACTCAAAAAATAAAGAGGATTTATGAACCAGCAGTAGAATACTTTAGCTGAATCAAGAGGACAACAAAGCCATAAACCCAACAAGGTAAAAACCTTACAAATTAACACTAGAGAAAAGTCTTTAATGAGGTCACTCATTCCTCTTCTCCTACTAGCCTCCATGTTCCAACAGGAATGCATAATCCAATCCATGGACACCTGCTAGACACAGAGATTCCTCTCTTGCTGCTAAGAGTTTGCTAGGACTCCACCACTCCCCCACACACACACACCCTGCCCATCTTTCACCCACAATATGAATCAAAAGATTCAGCAAGACTCTTTCCAGGCAAAGAAACAAAGGAAAGGATGCAGGGAAGAAAGCATGGCAGGGGCTTTTGGGAAACTGCAGTGGACCATCTGAAATATAGATGGAGTCAGTCACAAAAGATACTTGGCAAAGGGACCAAGGTCAGTTAAAAGTATACCTCACAATTTGGAGAAGGTTGAGGAAGCTTTGAAGAATAGGACTTAAAATGTGTTCATTATCGTATTTTTTTGCCACTCCATCCTCCCTTTTTACATTCACCTCTACTTCTCTTGAACAATTTTGGTTTCTTTGTTGAAATTAATGAATTTCTACATCAAATTCATTGTGTGTTATGGGTTGTGTGGATGGGTAGGAGGAGACTGTGTGGGACTGTGTGTGTGTGTGTGTGTGTGTGTGTGTGTGTGTGTGTTCAACTCTCCTTTATCAGATAAAAGTGAAGTTCACATGATCCCCACTTCCCTACTCCTTCTTCCATGCTTATATACTGTTTGTGCACTTCAGTAATGTTTGGATACATTTCTTTTTATGTAAATTACTTCATATTCATTTATATTTCCCATATGCTTACTTGTCTACCAGTTTTTCATTAAATCTGAACTTGAGAAATAATATAAACATTTCTATGACATCATAGATTGAGGAAAAAGATGATTGCACATAAAACTACAAATCTATTATAGATAATGCATATTTTCTATATTCTTACAGAATATAGATTTACTTAGTGAAAACTCAGAAACAAGAGGATCTTTCTTAGATCAGATGATTTTATTTCTTAGTTTACGACTTTTGGTTGGTTACTTTAAGGTAATAAAAAAATTGTATATGCTTCAAATATACATTGACTTTCTTTTGGTTCTGTTTCTTAAATATACAATAAACACATGAGATATTTCTATTCCTAGATATTTTATGTGTAAGATAATATATGTATCTTCTTTCAAGTCTGAAAGAGAAAAGGAAAAAAAAAATCTGTTATACTTACAATTAGGACAGAACTAGAAGGGACCTCAAATATCACTAGCTTTTAGGCAGATAATGACTTAAACCAGCAAGGAAAGATATTTGTCCACTTGATGAACCTTTTTTATCTGCCAAGGGTCATTTGTACACTTATCACATCATTTGTGTACCATACCAAATTATCAACTCGAAAATTAGCCTATTATATTTGGTCAAAACTTTAATTAATTCACACTAAGAAGATCCTAGAATTGTTGAATTTGAAATGAAACATGGAAACATCAAGATCTTTGGCATGGTTAGCAATATATTGATCAAGTCAATTTCTGTAAATAGAGGATGATAAATTTTTAATACAGAGATTTATCATTCAGTCAGTCAGTCCATAAAGTCAGTCAAAAATCATTTAAGTACCAGACCTGGAGTCAGTAAAACTAATCTTCCTTAATTCAAATATGACCTCAGACACTTACTAGCTATGTGACTCTGGGTAAGCCACTTAACCTTATTTGCCTCAGTTCCCTCTATGTAAAATGAGCTGGAGAAGGAAATAGCAAATCACTCTAGTGTCTTTGCCAAGTGAATCCCAGATGGGATCAGGAAGCGACAGATAATACTGAAAAAAAATATGAACAACAACAAAACAACAAACTCTGCAAAAGTGACCTCCTTGAGGTCACTTAATTGTAGAAACAACAAATAAATATAACTACATCCATACAAGATATATAGATGTAAGTTAGTCTCAATAGTAACATATGAGAGTTGTTGGTGAGGAGAAAATCATGGGATTAAGAGACTTGTCCAAAGTCACACAGCTAGTAATTATCACGTGTCTGAATTCAGATTTGGCTTAGGTCCTCTGACTTGAAGGGTCCGTGCTCAAACCACTACACAACTAAGCAGTCCTTAGGAAGGTTCTTTTGTAGAAGGTGGATTTGAGATGAATCCTGGATGAAGCCATAAAAAAAAACCTAAAAGATAAAGTGAAATAGAGCAATCCAGACACAGGGAAGGACTAATAAACAATCATGAGATGGAGTATCATGTTTGAAGAGCAACAGAAAGTCACACAACTGGATCACAGAGTGTATAGAGGAAAGTTAAGTGTTAAAAAAAGATTTGAAAGGGCAAGACTATGAAGGTTCCAATGCCAAAAAGAATATTTTTAGACACAAAATATGCTGCTGAATTCAATGAAATAAGCTTTGAGAGGAAGTATGGTAGAATGGAATGAATATTGAACAAGAATCAGGAAACATTTCTTACTCCTGACCCTGAAATCCACATCTATATGACTTGGGAGTCACATCATTTTTGTGGGTTTTAGTTCTTCCTCTTCAGGAAAAAAACTAAGATTAGTCCTCTGATTTCATTATTCCAGTTTCTTAAACCATCAGAGAATCAATTTTTTTCCTCTATGAAATGGGAAGAATGACATATTACCTACTTCACAAATGTATTATGAAGAAAACAATATACCAAACTCATATTGTTTGTAGTAACAATAGTAGGAGCAGCATCTTTCAAAAGTAGGTATGAGATTTGGGGTCATTATATGGAATTATGGACAAGGTTTTTGAGGGTTGATCAGACAATCAATAAACATTCATTGAAAGATTATTGAGGAGGGCAGAGCCAAGATGGCAAGGGATCGAGTATTAGGCAATCTCTGATAAAACTTCGAAACTAAGGACTCTAACTAAACTTTTGAGAGACAGAACCCACAAAGGGACCTAGTGAGGCAGTTAACCTACTCAAGGTAACCTGGAAAAGAGCAGAAAGGCTCTGCTCCCCGGGTCGGAAGGGCAGCCCGCCAGAGTGAAAGAACTTCAGCCTCCCGAGGCAGCCCCAGTGTGCTGGGAGCCGCAGCTCACAGCAGCGGGGGAGTCTCCTGACTGCACCCCGGGGAGCACCGGGCACAAAGTGGGGAAACAGCAGGGGACCTCTGCCAGAGTGAGTACCGGGAGCCCAGCCCTCAGGGCACACAGCAAGCAGCTTGGTCTTTCAGCAGCCTAGATCCAGAAACAGAAGCTGGAGGAGCCAGTAAGCAGGAGCCTCCAGGGCATGAGCCTCCAGGGCATGAACCTATTGAGCAGAGGGAGGGGAGTGAAGAGAGACTGCAGAGTTCTGTCCCTGGAACAGGACTCTGGGATTCCGACCACATTCAGATCCTGGTAGCAGTCTAGGCACCCCCATAAAACAACAGGGCCCCCCCCACCTCAGTGGGGGGGGACATTTATGGTCATTCACAGATCAGGAGGGAGGACAGAGCCTCACACATTGAAACCCTTGTGGGAGTGTCCCGAAAGCTCAGGAAACACCCCAAAACTAGGCCCAGGCTGGGAAAATGAGCAAGCAGAGAAACAGGAGGAAGACCATTGAGAAATATTTTGCATATGAGCCCAAGAAGGATCAAAATACTCAGTCTGAAGATGAGGAAGCACAAGCTCCTGCATCTAAAGATTCCAAGAAAAACAGAAATTGGGCTCAGGCTATGACAGAGCTCAGAAAAGACTTTGAAAATCAAACGAGGGAGTTGGAAGAAAAACTGGGAAAAGAAAGGAGAGAGATGCAGGAAAAACATGAAAATGAAGTCAGCAGCTTAGTCAAGGAAATCCAAAAAATTGCTGAAGAAAATAGCATGCTAAAAACCAGCTTAGGTCAAATGGATAGAACAGTTCAAAAAGTTATTGAGGAGAAGAATGCTTTAAAAAGCACAATTGGCCAGATAGAAAAAGAGATAAGAAAACTCTGAGGAGAACAAATCCTTCAGACAAAGAACAGAATTCAGGGAGATTGATGAATTTACGAGAAATCAGGAATCAATACTTCAAAACCAAAAGAATGAAAAATTAGAAGAAAATGTGAAATATCTCATTGAAAAAACAACTGATATGGAAAACAGACTTAGGAAAGATAAATTAAAAATTATTGGAATACCTGAAAGTCAAGATCAGGAAAAGAGCCTTGACATCATTTTCAAAGAATTACTACAGGAAAATTGTCCTGATATTCTAGAAGCAGAGGGCAAAATAGAAATGGAGAGAATCCACCAATCCCCCCAAGAAAGAGATCCCAAAAAACCAACCCCCTAGGAATATTATAGCCAAGTTCCAGAACTCCTAAGGCAAAGAGAAAATATTACAAGCAGCCAGAAGGACACAGTTCAAATATCGTGGAGCTGCAGTCAGGATTACACAGGACAGCAGCAACTACATTGGAAGCTCATAGGGCTTGGAATATAATATACCAGAAGGCAAAAAAGCTTAGAATGCAGCCAAGAATCAACTACCCAGCAAGGCTGAATGTCCTCTTCAGGGAAAAAGACGGACTTTCAATGAACCAGGGAATTTCAAAGGTTCCTTTTGGAATGGCCAGAGCTGAATAGAAGGTTTGAGCTTCAGATACAGGACTCAGGTGAAGCATGGAGATTGGAGGAGAGGGGGGAAATATGAGGGACTTAATGATGATGAACTGCATGTATAGAAAAATGATACTGATAATATTCATATGAAACTTCTCAGTTAATAGAGCAGGTAGAGGGAGCTTTTATAGTTGAAGCACAGGAGAAAGCTGAATTTGAAGATAAAATATGGTGCAAAAATGGAGTCAATAGAAAAAAAAAGGGAAATGGAATGGGAGAAAGAAAAAGGAGAGGGGGAACAGGCCAAGATATTTCATATAATAAGATTTTTCTTTATTACAATGAGCTATTGCAATGATATGGAAGTGGGGAGGCAAGGGGGATTGAGGGAACCCTTGCTCTCATCAGAGGTGGCTAGGAGAGGAACAGCATATATATTCAATGGGGAATAGGCATCTGGAGTAAGAAGGAGTGGGGAGAAGGGGGAAGGGGTGGGGATGTGAATAAAGAAGGAGAGGATGGACCATCCCGGGAGAGTGGTCAGATATAACACATTTTCTTTTTTACTTCTTGCAAGGGGCTGGGATTAGAAGGCCTGTCCAGGACCATAGGGCCACGTAGATTCTGGGCCTAAGGGGTGGTCTGGGGGCTCAGGGCTTCTTGGCCCCAGGACCAGGGATCTGTCTGCTGCACCACTCAGCAACCCTAAAGCAAAGTCAGAGTGAAAGGAGAGAGAAAACATAGTACATGGTAGTGGAGCAATACAAAAGGAGGGAGTTGCAATCAGCAATGCAACATTGGAAAAATATGGAAGTAACTTTTGTGATGGACTTATCATAAAGAATGTGATCCACCCGTGACAGAGTTGTTGGTGTTGGAACAAAGACTGAAGCACAATTTTTATTATTATTATTTGGGGGAGGGTGCAGGGCAAATGGGGCTGAGTGGCCTGCCTGGGGCCACATAGCAGGGTGATCTTTGGGTGTCTGAGGCTGGATTTGGACCCAGGTGCTCCTGGCTCAAGGGCCAATGCTCTGTCTGCCACCCAGCCACCCCTACTATTATTCCTATTTTATTTTATTTTAGGTCTTTTTCTTTCTTCTTTTTGGTTTTTGCAGGGCAGTGGGGAATCAGGTGGCTTACATGTCATACGGCTGGGTGATTGTTGGATCTACCAGGCTGGATGTGGGTTCAGGTGCTTGTGGCTCCAGGGCTGGTGCTTTGTCCATTGCGCCACCTGGCCATACCTACAATTATTGCTATTATTTTTTTTATTTTAATTTTTTTTTCTCTCCCCTTTATCGCCCAAGCAAGTCTATATTCATGGAGGGAGGGGTATTTTGTTTACTCTTAAACAAGAATATTTTATTAATGTAAAAAAAAACATTTGTACACACTGAGAATAAAAAAATAAAATAAAATAAAAGATTATTGAAAGAGGGGCAGCTAGGTGGTATAGTGGATAAAGCACTAGCCCTGGAGTCAGGAGTTCCTGAGTTCAAATCAGGCCTCAGACACTTAATAATTACCTAGTTGTATGGCCTTGGGCAAGCCACTTAACCCCATTGTCTTGCAAAAATCTAAAAAAAAAAGAAAGATCATTGAAAGAAAGCTAAAAGATAGTTTTTTTTTTTCTCAAGGACTTCACAGTCTAATATTGGAGATAACAAGCAAACAATTTTGTATAACCAAGCTCTGTATAAGATTTTTTTTAAAAGAGAGAGATAAGAAAAGCTTTACTTTATTTAGCTTCAAATATTTATTTAATTCCTTCACTTTCTGAACTAGATTACTGAAACACAGATTATATGAGTGTGTTATGTTCTTACCCCTTATAAGGGGTAAGAAAGAAAGGTAATGAGGGGTTAGCCAGATTGTATAGAGCTTGACAGTTACAAGAGAGTTTAGTGTCCAGAATATTTATTTTCACATCATTTTAATTGGCCATAAAATGCCAAGAACATAATCATTTTAATAGTTATCTTCTTTTAAGAAGTTTTCCTGAGCAAAGATATTCATAAAGATTATGGTTATTTCATGATGGTGTATAAGTTATATCTTACTTGAGGAATTTTACTTGATGCAGTCAATTAATCCTAACAGAATTTGGATCTATTAGCACTTTACTTAAACTGGGACTGAGTTATTCATAAGGAAAAAAAATTAAACCAATTACTGTATTGAAGTAGCTATGTGCCACAGCAGTTATGAAATAGACCTGAAGTCCAGAATACTTCAGTTTAAATTCAGCCTCAGACACTTTAAAGGTATGCGACCTTGGATAAATTAATTTCTGTTAGTCTCACTTTCTTCAATTGTAAAATGAAGATAATAGTTGTGAGAATCAGATGAGATAATATTTGTTTAGTACTTAGCACAGGATCTAACACACAGTAAATGCGATAGAAATTCTAGTTATTCTCATTACCATGGGCAGTTAGGTGGAACATTGGATAGAGGGCTGGCTCTGGAGTCAGGAGGACTCCTCTTCCTGAGTTCAAATATGGCCTTAGACACTACTAGCTAATGTGACCCTGGATAACTCTCTTAACTCTGTTTGCCCCAGTTTCCTCATCTGTAAAATAATGTGGATCTTACTGTAAAACCACTCCAGTAACTTTGCCAAGAAAACCCCAAATGGAATCAGAAAGAGTCAGGCACAACTGAAAAATGACTGAACAACAACAACAAACTATTATTATATAGACCCATGTGTGTATATGCATTTTGAAAGAAGCAGCATTGTGGAGTTGAAAGAACACTAGACAGCATCTGGAGACTCTAATTCATGTCCCATCTCTAATTTTGTAGCATATGAAGTACATAATATGAACTATCGATTTTATTTGTAGAAAGTAGTTTAGAATATTTGAGTTATATATAATCATAATCAAGGGGCTTTAACTATGCTAAGACTGCAAAATTGAACTAACCTTAGATCTCACTCAAAACTGTGTTCTCACCCATTCTCTGTTATTCAACAACCCTACCAGCTTTGCAGATTAACATCTTTTCTTGGCAAGGGCATTGAAGATAGTGTTATCATTTGTCATGCAGGTATTCCATTCTAACTTTCATTGAAACATCTTTGCTTTCTTTTGCTTCACATCTTCTGGTTTCTTTGTGATGATCCTGTTTCTATAACTTTGTAAATATTATTATTTGTTTTGGTTTTGGTTTTGTTTACTAGTTTATTTTTGAGGCATTGGTTTTCTTTCCATTTTTTTTTCCCTCTAACGAAGTCACAATAGAAAACCAGGAGCCCAATCACTGTTATTAACAAACTGTTGTGATCCACCAGACATCATGGACTCGAATTCACTGAAATCCATAGCAAGTTGTGGAATACTTGTATTCTACAAAAAGACTTCATTTCCTGAAAGTGGATTGTGAGCACTCTGCAAAAACTGAGTTGCAAATTATGTTAAAATTTTTTCCCTAATTACTTCTCCCTAAATTCCTTTAAATAAGGATCTAAACAAATTCTAGAGTGTCAGAACGCACAAAAAGACAAAGTGAAACAAGTTTCCAGCCCAAGACAATTTAGAAGATTAGCAGGAAAATCTGTTGCCCCAAGGTGAGGGAGGAGCTTAGTCCAACACAGGCTGAGCCAGCATAGACTAGGTCCCAACAAAGTGGGAGCAAGTCTTGGGAGCCCCTGAATCTGCAGCTTCCAACCTCTCAGACAATAGATGATATGGGAACCATTGGTCATTCAACAAAGAACTCCCATTTTGACAGGGATAGACATACACATAGAGGGAAACTACAGCAAGAGACAGAAGTAGAGAGACAAAGGCAAAGAGAGAAACAAAGAGAGAACTTATAAATATTTATGAAGTATTTGCAATGTGTCACTCAACAACTTTGGTAAACCCTTTCACATGGGAGGGAGACAACAACAAACTAAGTAGGAAATCAGGAGGTGGGAGGATGTGGCAGGATGTGACAGGATGTGGCAGGATGTGGAAGTCATCAGAAATTGTCCTTAAGATTTGGAGAAAGTTCAACTATCAGAACCCAAAGACTCAGAGAGAATCCAGCATTCTAGTAGGAAGAGGGAAATGGAATATAGTGATGATAACTGGAGTAGAGGCAGCATGAAGTAGAAATGGTCAGGAAGTCATTTAGATGGAAAAGAGTCAAGTTTTATAAGTTGTCACTGAACACTAGTTGTAGCATGCGTTACTTCTTGTCTCCTTAATCCCAATAGCCTTCTTATTTGTCTCCCTGACTTCTCCCCCATCCTAATTACAAGGCTACCAAAGTACTTGTCCTAAGTCATAGGTCTTTAGGAAACTTTTTTGGGGACTCTGGGTACCTATTTCTTTTAGAATCAAATATATATGTTAATATACACGTGTACATATATGTGTCTACATATGCATGCATGTGTGTATATGTGTGCATGTGTGTCTACATGTATGTATTGAAGACTTGCATGAGTTTGGCCTTAAAATAATAATTAGATTAAATGTGTGTTAACCTTCAGAGTTTGTCCTAATATGGGACAAACATTAACCTACAGGATTTAGCCTCAAGAAATAGCAAAACAGGTTAACACACACATTTATCAATATTTTTTTTCTAAGCTTGCTGATTACACAGGCATGTGTGGGGTGTCTGCTGGAGACAAAACCCCCAAAGATAGAGCTTGAAACATTATACTATCAGAAGGCAGGATTTGAAAAGCTACTTATCCACAGAGGGGGGGGGAGTTGTCTTCAATTTAAGAAGGGGTTGGGAATCAGATTCACCTACTAAGAGGAATGTCCAGGAGGACATTCCAGGTGGGATGACTCCTCTCAAAGGGATGGCTCCTCCCAAACCCAGGATCTCTGTCTTATCAGTTATGCCATGACCTCCACATATGTGAATCTTCCCCCTCCAGAATAACAGCATACCCAATGCCCCTGGATACAATGGAATTTATTAACAGAGGTGTGTATATTTATGTATTGTGTATGTGTGCTTGTGTGTGTACATATCTATATCTATATCATCTATATCTATATCTATATCTATATCTATATCTATATCTATATCTATATCTATATGAATGTATTCCTCTGGAATTTATAACTCTTTCCCATCTGGCCCCCTTTCTACTTTTTCAATGTTCTTATACATTTCTCCTTTTCAAGTTCTCTACAGTGCAGTTATATTGGCTTACTTTCTGTTCCTCATATAGTGTTCTGTTCCTCCATTTCTGCACCTTTTCACTGATTATTCTTTATGTCTTGAAAGGTCTCACCTCATCTCTACCTCCCTGATTTTCTTCAACATTTAGCTCAACTAAAATCTTCTGCCAAAGCCTTGCCTGGTTCCTACTCCACCAACCCCACCCCCAACCCTAATGCCATCCTCTCTAAGATTACTTTGTATCTTGTGTATACACATTTATACATATCTATAAAAATGCAGATATATGCATACAGACATAAATTTTCATATAAAATGTACAGATATATATATATATGTATATATATATATATGTTTGCTTATTATCTCTGCCATTAGAATAAAGACTCCTTGAGGTCAGAAACTGTTCATTTTCAACTTTTTAATCCCTAATTTCTTAGCAGAGTGTTTAGCATTAGAGTCAGAACTTAAATTCTTATTGTTTAAGTAATTAATCAGTGGATTTTTTAAAAAAAGTATGATTCAGGGGCAACTAGGTTGGGCAATGGATAACACACTGGCCCTGGGGTCAGGAGGACCTGAGTTCAAATTTGACCTCAGACACTTAATAATTACCTAGTTGTATGATCTAGGGCAAATCAATTAATCCCATTGCCTTGCAAAAACAAAAAACAAAACAAAAAAGTATGGTATGGTTCTTAGCACTGAAGATACAAAGATAAAGATTTTTTGTTCTCACTTAGTTTACATCCTACCTTGGGGAAACAGCACTGAATACAAATAATTAAATTTAAAAGATATACAAAGTAAATACATAGCAATTTCAGGGAGGTCACTAATAATTGGGAAGATGAGGTAGCAGAATTTGAACAGAACCTTCAGTGAAGTTAGAGATTAAGGTGATAAAGTGCTGCTTTCCAAATTTGGGATGTGGACTATATATAAAAGAAGATTGAATATCAATGGAAGGCATTAGAAAGTAATATCTAAAAAGAAAGCTCAATAGTGTCAAATGCTGTAACAAGGGCAAAATAAATTGGGAACTGAGAGGAAAAATGATTTTGGTTACAAAGAGATCTTTAGTAATGAGTTCAGAATAAAACTATTCTCTACAGGTATTCAATTTACATTACAAGTAGAAAGAATAGTGAATTTAGTTTTAACTACCTAGATTGCACTTCCTATTCTGCCACTAACCATATGTCCCTTAGGTAAATGATTTTTTTTATCTCTTTGAGCCTTATCCTCTTAAAAAGGGAAGGATGAATTAGATGATTTCTAAGGCTCCCTTCTAATACAAATATCCAGAATTCTGGGTTTTCCAAGGAGGGACAAAGGGCTGTGAACTGGAAGCATCATCCTTAAGAAAGAAAATAGAATAAATATGATCCTTCTGGGATGAAGCACCAGAATGTGGATCAGGCTTTAGCTCTTCATTTACTATAAAGCATGAAGGATGAGTTCTTTGATTCACAAAGATCTCTTAGAAGGGCATTACCACTCAAAGTTTACTAGCTTTCTCATCATGAGAGGAACAATCACTTCTGTAAGATTTTTTGGAATGAGTAAAGGCAAAACACTTTGTAAAGGAATCATATGGGACTTTTAATGCTAATAGAAACAACACTGTGGAATAATGGAATAAAAAATAATATAAGCTAACAGAAAAATCAATGAAGATCTGGTAAACTCTTTAAGGAGATATTTAGTTGTAAACACTGCTTTTGCCAACATTTAATTACTGGTCAAGCTATTAAAATTTGAATATGTCTTCTTGTTCAAACATATTTTAGGTCAACTGATCATTTTGGCCATTAACAAGTAGATCAGAAATTATATAACTGCAATTATACCAAATATCATAATGACATTGATTTGATTGGGGCCCATTTTGAACTTGGATGCTCATCTCAAACTGGGATTTTCTTGAAATGCATT
This sequence comes from Macrotis lagotis, assembly GCF_037893015.1. NCBI lineage: Eukaryota > Metazoa > Chordata > Mammalia > Peramelemorphia > Peramelidae > Macrotis > Macrotis lagotis. Next base: position 215,685,770 of record NC_133666.1, read on the forward strand.
CAATTAACTTTTATATAGCAACTATTAAATACCAGGTACCACTTGAGCCTTACAACAACATTATTATTCTTATTTTATTGTTGAGAAAATCAAATCAAACACTGATTAAGTAACTTGTCCAATAGTGTCTGTGATAGGATTTGATCTCCAATCTTCCCAATCCCAAGCCCAGCTCTCTATCTACTGTGCTACTTAGGTGACTGAAAAATAATTATGAACAATTCTATAATATTTTAAAATTTGTATATATATATATATATATATATAATCTCATGTGATACTCATAACAACCCTATGAGATAAAAGCTGTTATTACTCCCATATCACAGATGAAGGAACTGAGACAGAGGACAAGTGACTTGTCCAAGATCCCACAACTAGTATCAAAGATCAGATTTGAACTCATCCTTGTCTAATATTCCATCTACTATGTCATCTAGCTGTCATTTAAAAAATTTCCCAATATACGAACCGACAAAAGGCTGTACTCTTTTGGCCCATCTCAGAAACTTAAAGAACCAGAAGAAAATCTGAGATCATCCAATTCAGGTGAGGTATGAATTGCTAAATGAAGAAGAAAAATAATGATACATCTAGTATACAAGGGAAGAGAAGAAAGAAGAAGAAAATGAGGATATTGGAAAAGGTAGGATAAAATCAATTAAGAAGCCCTGAAAAATCAATTGATGACTTAATTAATAAATATTGTAAAGCAATTAAAGAGAATACAAATATTATAACAGAGCCAATACTTGTCCTCAAGAAGTTTAAATTATATGGGTAGAAACATGTCCATGAATGAAGATAGATAAAATATATACAAAATAACTATAATTTCAGAGAAAAGTACCATGTACTAGGCAATTAGAAAAGGCATTTTTAAGATTCAGAAGTGAGAGAGGGCATTTCAGGAATGGGGAATTGCCTATGTAAAAAGGATAAGGGCAGTGAAAAATGAAAACTGAGAAAAAAAGAAAGGAAAAAATAGAATAGAAAGATAAATTAAGAATAAAAATAGTAAAAGATCTCAGACTAAAGAAAGAACAATAAGAGGTCCTTGATGTCTTAATACAATTACAAATACCACAAAATAAGCCATATGTAAAGAAAATTTTACCTGTCTCTAATAAGTTATATTTGTGTTTTCTCATATCACATTCATTGACTTCTGAATCCACCCTTGTCTAGTATCACAAATTGAGTTAATGTCCCAAAGTGCATCATTTGGACTTTATATTTTTGTCCTAGACAACATGTATAAAATCACTCATAACCAGTGAAATCACTAGTAATTACACATCTCAGAAGGGTTCATAGACTCATGTTGCGTTACTAATGCAAACTTCTGCTTTAGTTTCAACACTAACTCTAGTCACTAGATACTGATTCTAAACTGGAAGTTCAATAGAAATAGTATCATGTCTAGGCCATTTCCATACACCTGAGATGTTACTCATGCCTGTGACATTTGTTTTTAGAAGCATATGTAATACTTAGGGATATAACGTTCTCCCCAGCAAGAATGAGATCATACCAAAGAATTCTAGGCTAAACTCAGAAGCTGTCATCAGCTATCCTTAGTTCACTAATAAAACCAAAGGTTAGATTTTTAGAGAATAAGACAAGAAGCTAGCAAAAAAAAAAAACTTCCTCCTGGGTTTGGAGCATTTTGTAGGCATTGTATATATTCCCATTACCATTTTATAATCCAACATCCTCATAAATAAGGCAATCTGAGAATTATTGGTCTTTTAGAACACGTAATTTAAAAAAAGAGTCTGAATGCAACCCTTTGGGAAATCATGCATTATGAGGAAATATCAATATGACAGTTTTTCACTGGTGACAAGAACACTTTTCTTCCTATATAACTTTCTTTTGGGTAATCTGGAAAATTCTTCGATTGGCTGGACATCAAAGATAAATTCCTTATCCTTAATTTAATATTCTTTTTCCCCCTACTCTTGTTCATAATTCTTTATCTGTCTTCTTTTTTTCCATTTTCCATTTCCTTTAAGTGATCATATTGTGTTTTCATTCTTCTTCCAGGTTTTAATGTCCTACCAAAATTTTAACTCTAATTCAAGAAGAGGCATCACTTCCCTGAAAAATCCTCATTAGGCTCCATACTGTCTAAGCTTTGTCTCTCTTTAATTGGTTTACTTGTGAAGAAGCAATTTACTTTATGACCTCTTTGCAAAGTTTGAAGGGTTTATGATCATGTGGTGTCAATGAAGAGTTTTAAAATACTTTCAATTTCACTTACTGGCTTAAGGTTCTTCAAATTTTTAGGAACTTATTTACCTTTAAAAGTTAGGAATTTAAATATTCAGTCTTACTATTTAACCTATCATCAAATGAACATTTTATAAATACAACATAGAAATCAAAATACTCATATAACCTGGTAAAATAATATAAAATTATCAGATTATTTTGTTTTCCTGAAATATCATGCCAAATTCTTTTCATGAGGTTTCTGAGCATTTGAGTAGATCTGTTCTGCTGACACATACTTATATTGCATATATTTCATTTTTTATAGAATGACAGTCAAATCAATAAGCATTTATGCACCCTCACTATCCTTGTAAGCATTATTGATACAAAAAAGACTGAAGTTTCTACTCTCAAGGAGCTCATAGTCTAAATGGGGGAAACAATATATATATATATATATCTTTGTATAAACATGATATAGAAAGAATAAATTAGAGATAATTTATGAGTAAGACACCAGTATTAAAGTGATTCAGCAAAGGCTTCTTTTAGATGAGATTTTAGCTGAGACTTGAAAGAAGGCAGGAAAAACAAGGAGCTGAATTAGAAAGGGAGAGAATTCCAGACATAAGAGAGAGTTCACTAGATTGCTGAGAGTGTTAATGATATGGCCATGATCACACAGTTTTCTAGCTGTGTATCTAGATAGTACATCTGGATAGTGCAGTGGATAAAATACTGGACCTGGAATCAGGAAGACCTGGGTTAAAATTCAGCCTCAGAAACTGTCTGACCTTGGGCAAGTCACTTAACCTTTGTCTCATTTTTCTCAATAAATGGGGATAAAAATAATATCTGCTTCTCAGGGTTGTTGTAAAGTTTAAATGAGATGACATTTATAAACTATCTAGCATGTAGTAAGCATTATAGAAATGTTATTATTATTATTATTATTATTATTATGCCAAGATTTCCTGACTCAAAGACCAGAATTTTATCAACTACATGATATTATGCCCCCCATTTTATAGAAGAAACTGAGATCTAGAGTAAAGAAACTTTTCCAAGATCATAGGAACATATGAACTTTAAAAATTTTCTATTAGTGGTTCAGGTTTAGGAGTTTTGACTTCCCCCTGTAAAAAGAATAATTTTAGTGAGATGAGTCAAAACTCCTAAACCTGAACCACTAAGTCTCTTAACTTGAAATTTCATCCCATCACCTTATGCATGAGCATATAGACAGAAAAGAGCTTTTCATGATCTTTGATGAAATACCCAGAGCCTTAGATTTATCAAAATTTTTATACTATAATCACTCAAGACTCCTTATAATCCCACAGCTTTGGCAAAATCAAAATTTGGTCAAGTCCATTGTGATTCAAATGAAGACATTTGACTATGTTGTTAAACCCAAAACCCAAAGCATCATTCTGGTTTTTATTGATTGGACAATGATAGGTCTAAGCCTATCAGGCCTGTGCATACACACACACACACACACACACACACACACACACATACACATATGTGTGTTTGTAAAATGTTACATCATATTATTATTATTATTATGTTACAATATATTATGTTATACTATATTATACTGCATGCTATACACCATATCATATTATATTATACCATACTATATACCATGCCATACTATACCATACTATCCTATATATCATACTATACTATACTGTATTATATTATGCAATATTATAATATTATTATAGTCCTCACTTGAGCATTATTTGAGTTTTGATATCTCAGAGTGAGTGTAAATAGCAATTGTTTCTACTCTGGCCAGAAACTCTGAAGATTTTCCCCCCTCCCAGACTGATTCTTTTGTGAAGGCAAACTTGGTCATCTCTTGCCCCAATTTTCACCTAATTACTAAATGAGTGTTACCTTAGACAAACACACCTGGGAAAGACCTTAACTTAGAAAGCTCAAAGGCTATCAAGAGTTTTCTTGACGTCTATCTTCTAGTGAACTCTGAATGACTCTGGAGGAAAGAGTAAGGCTGATGACTTTGCAAAGATCTGACTCATCTAAATCCAGTTCACTTGACTTGCAAATCAAAACATCACCCTTCTGCTGTCATTGGTCCTATTTGAGAACAAGAATGAACAATAATAATAATAATCAAAAATAATACAAGGGAATTCTAGAATGACACTGGCAGGGGGACACATAATAAAAACATATAAACTTGCTGAACTACAGTAAGCGAGGTAACTATACACATAGGAAAATGTTATTTGCCACATCTATGCAAATATATGTGTACAGATAAGCATACAAATTCATGATAACAAAATGCTTTTTTAAGGGAATTTTATTTTAACTATACCTTGCCAACTACTTGTCAAATAGATAGCAACTACCTCATTCTTAGTCTACATTTTACCTAATTTTGAAATTGTCTCCTAAACCACCCAGAACTCTAAATGCACCATAAAACAATGTGGGATGAAATCAGTTGAATCTACTTAAGAAACATTTATCATTACCATGTACAAAGTCCTATACTAGATGCTGAGAACAGAGATGAAAATGAAAAGTCTTGTCTTCAAGGAATATAGCTTCTAATGGGAAAAAGCAAATGCTTCATTTATTTGACTAATACTTTCAAATTAACTCTAGCAACTAGACTGTTGCTCAGAGGCAGTTAAGTGGTGCAATGGATAGAGCCCTACCCCCTAAGTCAGGAAGAATTGAGCTCAAATCTGCCTTCAGAAATATCCTGGGCAAGTCATTTAGCCTAGTTCTGTCTCATTTTCCTCAAATGTAATAGCACTTACTTCCCAAAGTTTTTATACCATCTATGAAGTGCTTAGTGAGATATTGTACCCATTTTTACAGGGAAGATTTATTCTCTTCCTTCAAGGCATATGATCACCTCATTAATAAATCATATGATCACCTCATTAATAAAGTCTTTGCTGATCTTCCAACTGAAAGTGTTCTGCTCTTGCTCCTCAAATTTTTCCAAAGTTAAAGCCATAATTGTGGCAACCAAGGGGAAGAAAATTTAGAGCACAGAGGCTATATAATCTTAGGCACATTTCCTCTAATGCTCAATTAACTCTTAATAGCAATGACTTCATCTCAAGATCTCTATCTTCTTCCCTTAGTAGGCTGAAACTCTTCACAATAATTCAAAATACACTTTCTCACCTATATCCTAGTTCTTCCTAATAGTTAGTCAGTCCTTTATCTACACCTATTTTTTTTTTTTCTCCTTTGGTCTCCAAACCCCAAAGTATGGCTATGTTCTTCTGATATTTGGAAACATATAATTACTTCTCCATTGACTCGGATAAGTAATGTCAAACAATGAAACTGCACAGTTCTGGTGCTAGGGAGATAAGACTGAATGTCACATATAAATGGGTCTATGCTAATAAAAACTCAGAAGCCAAGTCTCTTAAATATTAAAAGAAATGAGAAACAACAAAATCAGCAGTGTACTTATTCAGAAATCTGAGAGCTTTACATAGAGTTAATATTCAAATAAAAACAGAGTAATTTGAGAGTTTCTATGGTTTATAGTTTATTTCTCTGATTAAGGTGTTCTGAGGTAGTCACAAAACACCTCCCTCAATTCAGTTCAATTCATTTATCAAAGAAGAGTTCTTTGTAAGGGCTTGCACTGGATGTTGGGGGATATAAATAAAGTTGAAAAACTACATAGTTCTTTGCCAGGAGTTTTTAATATAAAAATAAGCATATACACAGATAAATATATATATGAAATAAAATAAAATGAGATGCATAAATAAATATGTAAGTATGAAATAAAATGAAATAAAATATGGATAAGGGATAGATACATTTACAAAGCATTCTAAATAGAGCTGTAAGTAACTAGCAATTTTTTTTACTTCTGAGGCAAGCATGACTTCAAAAGTGGAAGGGTGGTCCGAGGAGCTGTCTTTGGTTCACTATTGAATTCTTCTTTCTGTAACTTCTGTAACTTCTTTGTTTACTTGGTTACTCTGCAATCACAGAAAAGACATATAAATTTTCCCACATGCAGTCCTGTAGACTGAGGATTCAGGTCAATTTTGAAATCCAAGTGAAGAACTAAAAGACCTTGAAAATTCCTTTTTAGTGGCACCTAATACCTATGGTCCACAAATATGTCACTTATCTTTCTTTCCTTCTTGTTCTGGTTTTTGGGACACTGCTTTCGCCTTTCAATTACTCTTCTGTTTTGCTGGAATAAGATATTTAAGCATGGATATCACCCAAAGTTTTATCCTGTATCCTGGCTCATATTCACTACTCTCTCCTTACTTAATCTTTTTTTTGGGGGGATTTTTGTAGTGACTTGTCCAAGGTCACACAGTTAGGTAATTATTAAGTGGCTACGGTTGAATTTGAACTCAGGTCCTCCTGACTCCAGGGCCAGTATTCTATCCAATGTATCACCTAAGCTACTCCCACACTTTTTCTTGATGTAGCCCTTACCTCTATTCTGAGCTCCCATTCCACAAAAATCAGTTTCCTATTGAATAGTCTCAAATGAAGTCTTACAGGTATCTGTAACTCAGATCAACACAGGACTCATTTTTTCCCGACATTTCTTCTCTCGTAAAATTTTCCCTTTTTTAAAAGAGTTTAATCATCTTTCCAATCACCCATAAGATTCATAACTTTGAATTTTTTCTTCAATTCTTCACTTTTACACACACAAAGAAACACAAACATACCTGACAATCATATCTAATCAATTGCCAAATCTTTTCCATCCTACTTCCACATCTCTCATGTCCATGGACCTCTCTCCACATATACAGCCACTACTTTATCAAATGAATCACCAAAATAGCCTCCAATGATGCCTATTTTTAGTTTCTCATGGTTCAGCTGCATTTTTTCATTGGATTATATGTTCCTTGAGAGCAAGGGAAATAAGGGGGTAATAAATAAGGTTGGAAAACTAGATCGTGTTTTTTCTTAGCTCAGTGGCTGGCACAAAAGAGGCATTTAATGCTAATTGACTGGCTATCTGACAGACCTGCCAAAATAGTCTTCCTAAAGCAGAGTTTGGACCATGTCATTTTCTGGCTCAAAAAAACTCAGTAGCTCCCTATTTGCCTCTGAGACTTGATATTACCTGGCTTGAAATTCACTCTCTCCTCATCTCAACCTGTTAAAAAGCCCTTGTTTCCCTCAAGTTTTAGCTCAGGAGATTTTCTTATATTCCTAGGTCTTAGTCTTCCCTCCCTCTTCCCCAAATTATTGTGAATATGTTCATCTGTTTACAAGTCAAGTTTTATTCCCATACTAGAATGAGACTCCTTTAAAGAAGAGATATTTTTTTTTTCTTTTTGATTTTGGGTTACCAGTTGTTTAGATATTTTTTAGGCATGTCTGATTTTCTGTAACCTCTTTTGGGGTTTTCTTGACAAAGATACTGGAGTAGTTTGTCATTCCTCTCCAGCTCATTTTACAAATGAGGACCAGAGGCAAGAGGGATCAAGTGACTTTCCCAAAGTCACACTACTAGTATGTTTGAGGTCTTGAGGCATTCTATCCACCTTGCCACCAACCTACCTGTGAGACCAGTACCCAAAGTCGAATAAGTTTGCATCAGAAAACTAGAGGTTAATGCCACTAGTGAATAGAAAATTCCCACTTTTTTTTCCTGTTCAAACGCTTAAGGAGGTATCCTGATCCTATCATTAATAGTGCCAGAATTTAACTGATAGACTTGTCTTCCTATCCTATGGGAGAGAAAGGAGTGCACAGAGGGGCACCAGCACACAAGTAGCCAAGACAAGGATCTGGGCAGGAAAATTAGGCACCCAGAGCTGTGATAGAGGAGTTCCCACCACCTTTGTCATAGCCATGACTTCTTTGGAGACTGTCTTTATATAAGCATATGCTCAGAAGCTTATCAAACAGGGACTTTGGTATTCAAGTCATGGACCAGAGAGATGGAATACATCAAACTGTTGGAATTAAGACTGGTGATTTCTCAAACTCCTCTTCTCTCTTCTCCCATTACCCTTTGTGGGAGAGTCGAACCTCTTTCCTATTTTTCTCTGTTTCTTAAAAGCTTAAAAATGTCTAGAGTTTAGAAACCTAAGTCTGAAGTCAGAAATACTTGAATTCAAATATGGCCTCAGATAAGTATCCGCAACACTAGCTGAGTGACCTTGTACAAGTCTTATCTCTTTATGCTTCAATTTCTTTGACTGTAAAATGGGGATAATAATAGTGTCTTTCTCATAGGGATTTTTTGAGATATTTGTTGTAAGTTATATAAATGAGATATTTGTGAAATGCTGAGCACAGTATCTGATACATAGTAGGCCCTTAATGTTCATTCTACTTCCTCCCCTTTCTTTTTTTAAATCCCCCTTTTGTTTTAAATCCTGTTTCTTCTAAGTTAAATGTGGTTAAACCTTACATTGCTGATCTGGGTTTAGAGAGGTAGAGAGATTCATTTTTATAATTTCTCAGAAGGGTGAAAAACCCGACCTTGGTCTTGTAATGCAACATCTTGGTTGGAAAGGGGCAGTTAGGTGGCACTGTGCCTTGGAGTCAGGAGGATGGGAGTTCAAATCCAGCCTCAGACACTTGTCACTTACTGTGTGTCTTGGGCAAATCACTTAACCTTGATTGTCTCATATCCAGAGCCATCTCCAGTCTTCCTGATCTATATCTGACCACTGGTCCCAGATAGCTCTGGAGGAGAAAGTGAATCTGGTGAATGAGCACAGCACAGCTTTACTCAAAATTCAATTCATGTATTTGTCATGGAATCACTTACCTGATGTCATGATATTCTTCAAGAATGAAGGACAGACATTATCATGAGAACAATTCATATGAAGGTAGGGGCCAGAGAAAGGCAGTGACTACCCTTGTCCCCAATATAATAAAATATATCCCGTTACCTCTACTAAAGTTGATTAATATATGCTTGATGAATTTAATTTGATTATATTAGATGTATCTATTGCTTTTAATATCATCTCTTTGAATTAGTTTGGCTTTTTCAACAAAGAAGAGAGTGGTAGAACTGAGGTCCTTAAACCAGAATAGCAGTTTATTTATTGTAAAGCTCAATATAGGATCAGATATTTAGAATTAAAAGAAACTTTCAAGATTATAAATCCAAATGACTTATTTTACTATGAGGAAACTAAGGCACAAGAGAGGTTGGTGACTTATCCAAGCATCAAGGTCAGATCTTTCTAGCTCTGCACTGAATGTCCTAGCCTTCTTGGATTTCACATTACTCCCCACTGAATTCAGATGGGGGTTGGGAAGGGCAAGGAGTGTTTATAGGTACAAACTCTGAATTCTTTTTTGACCATTGCTTAAATCTAAAATGAATCATTCTTATATTTAATGGAATCTGGCATCTTCCAAACTATCTTGTCCATTCCACATCTTCATAGGTGATGTAGGAGTTATAAGGAAGTTAGAATTCATGAGGCCTGAAGATGTTCATAAGGACTGCCTACAGATGTGCTGAACTTTGGAAGAGAACCACAATAAATGTAAGGGCAAATAGAAAATTTTAAAGATAGCTATGATATATTTGTGCTTAATTGGTCCAGCCCTAACCCATTGACTCTAATTTCTCATATTTTTACAGCAGGAAGATAAACCAGGGAATGGATTTTTTTAATTAAACATAACTATGCCCTTTTCTTTCTACATACTCATTTGAAACTATATATCTAGCTCAAAGAACTATCAGTTGCGTTACTCTGTGTTATCAATGAGATTTTACTTTAGTTATTTCTGTTAAGAAGCCCCCCCCCACCAAAAAAGCACCTGAAAAATCCTATTGAATATGAAGCAACAGAGAGCAATTTTCTTATAGCTGCAGGATTAAGTTCTGGCCAACTTGCTCTGTTTGATTATTTTTTTCTCTCTTCAACTTAGAATTGACATTATAACCCTTATAAAAGTATAATGGGGAGAAAGATGTAAGGGAGAAAGTAGTTTAGGAAAATAATATTTAATTATTTTAGTATGAGAAAGTTTGCCTTCTTGGCCACATAGGCCAGTTTCATTGAAATAGTTGAGATGAATTATCAATCAAATTTAAAAAAATTATAAATTTATTTATAAACACTGTAACCAATAACGAAAATAGAGAAAGAATAGAATGTACCATATACAGGAAAAAATGGAAACATGTATGTGGATGTTTTTCAATATTGTTGAGATCAGAGAATTATACAAAGATATTCAAGACACTCTGAGTCATCAGGATAATGCCAAAAACATTGCCTGGGGGGAAAATATCAGTAATAAAAGTCCTAAGAACAACTGGTAAGACCCACAGAATTCTCAAGAAATTTATCCAGAATGATCTGAATAGAAATGGTCTTGTCTTTTGTTTCTGCTGGAGCAACAATTCCCCAGGCAACAGTGGGCATACTGATATATTTTTTAATTTATTTATTTTTAACATTTATTTTTTTAAACTTAGAATTGCAAATTCTCTCTGTCCCTGCACTTTCATTCACTGAAAAAGCAAGCAATATATCAATTATACATGTGAAACCATTCAAAACATATTTCCATATTATCCATGTCACAAAAATGGCAAGCAACATTAAGAAAAATGCATTAACATTAAGAAAAAACATTAAGGAAAAAAGCATGCTTCAATCTGCATTCAGAGTTCTCTCTCTGAAGACAGACAACTTTTCATCATGGGTCCTTTGGAATTATCTTGAAACATTGTATTGATCAGACTAAGTCTTCCACAAATGATCATCTTTAAAATATTGCTTTTGCTGTGTTCAATGTTCTCCTAGTTCTGCTCACTTCATTTTACATCAGTTCATATAAGGTTTTCTGAACCCATCCTACTCATCATTTATTATAGTACAATAGTACATCACAGTCATATACCTTGACTTGTTCAACCATTCCCCAGTTGAGGACTATTCCTTCAGTTTCCAATTCTTTGCCAACACAGAAAGAGCTGTTAAAAGTATTTATGAACAAATGAGTCCTTTTTCATTTTCTTTGATTTCCCTGGGATATAGTGTAGAGATTATTAGTGGTTCAAAGGTTTTATATATAGATTAGATATAGATATATGTATATATACATACATATGTATAGATTTGCATATCATATATATATATGCAGCTTTATAGCCCTTTGGGCATAGCTCCAAATTATTCTCCAGAATATTTAGACCATTTCACAACTCCACCAATAGTGTACTTATTTTTTCTACATTCCTTCCAGCACAAACCTTTTTCCATTTCTGTCCTGTTAACCACTTTTATAGATGTGAGATAGTATATCATAGTTGTTTTAATTTGCATTTATCTAATTAAAAATAATTTAAAGCATTTTCCATATTACTATTTATAGCTTTGATTTTTTTCTTCTGAAAATGGTATATTCATATCATTTGATCATTTATCAATTGAAAAATGACTTGTATTTTAATAATTTGGCTCAATACCCTACATATTTGAGAAATTGGGCTTTTGTTAGAGAAACTTGCTATTAAAATGTTTCTCAATGACTGCATAGTTTTGTTTATGCAAAACTTTTCTAATTTCACATAATCAAATTATTTATTATACTTTCCTCTCTACTTTGGTCATAAACTCTTCCCTTATCCATAGATCTGGCAAGAATTTTGTTTTCATGTTTCTCTAATTTACTTATAATGTCACCTTCCATGTTTACTTTCTGACAAAAAATTCTTCTACTAATTTTGTCAAAAGAGCATGAATTTTTTAGCTTATCAAAGACTAGATTGTTATGGTCATTCATTGCTATGTATTGCCCACCTAATGTATTCCACTGATTCAAGAATCTATTTCTTAGCCAGTACCAGATTTTTTTGGGATGATTCATGATTTGAAATCTAGTATTGCTAGACTTCCTTCATATACACCCCTGCCTTGGATTCCTTTAATATTCTAGATCTTTTGTTCTTCCCAATGGATTTTGTGACAAATTTTTTCTATTTCTATTTGTGACACATATTTTCTCTCTTTGAACATGGCCTTCTAGCAGTTCGATAATTCTTAAACTCTTTTTCCTCAGTTTATTTTTCCAGATAAGTATTTTTTCTGATGAAATATTTCACATTTTCTTCTACTTTTCCATTATTTTGGCTGTTTTATTTTCTTAATGTCTCAAAGAATCATTAATTTCCAGTTGTCCAATTCTAATTTTTAAGGAATTATTTTCTCTCATGAACTTTTGTGCCATTTTCCATTTTGTCCATTCTATTTTAAAATGTGTTTGTGCCTCTTTTATAAAGTTTTAAATTCTTTTCATAATTTTCTTGCATCACTCTCATGTTTTCTCATTTTTTTCTGCTATTCTTATTTGATGTTGAAAATCATTTTTTCATCTTCTAGGAATTCTTGTTGGGCTTATATCCAATTCAAATTTTTTTTGAGGATTTGTTTGTAGCTGTTTTGACACTGTCATTTTCTTGTGAGTTTGTGACTTGATCACTTGGTCAAGTTCTTTTTTGTTTGCATATTTTTCCAACCTATTTCTTTACTTTGAACTTTATGTTAAAGTTGGACACTTTTCCTGTGTTTCTTGTGGGGTGGGGTGGGGTTAGGGTGCAGTATCCCAAGCTTCGGCCTTTTTGCACTGCTGGTTTCACAATTAGTCCTGGGAGTTTGGAGGTTTGGGGTATTTCCGGGAGGATATGTTCAGAGAGTAGTATGTTCACTGCTCTCCTGGTATGATGTCTGATCTTTATCAAGAAAGGGCTCTGATCTCTTCTAGTTGCAAATGATATTGCTCCTCAGGGTTCTTGATCTCTTGGGAACAAAAGTAATACTGTTCTTCAAGGTTCCTGATTCCTTGTGATTGAAATTGATCCTCTCTGTCCTGGAACTGTGACCAGATATAGGTAATGGTATTGCCAAACAGCACTACATATTGTATTCAGTGGTATTCAGTGGTCACCTATAATCTCTTTTGGACAAGTTGTCAGATTCCCTTATTATCTCTGCCTTAAGAGCTCCTGAAGCTATTGCTGCTACAGTTGCCATCTTCAAGGCCTGCAACTGGTGTTGCCTCTCCTCTTAACTTCCTAAGTTGTCTTGGGCTGGAAAATAAATGTCTCACCCTAACCTTTAGAGGATTCTGCTACTCCAGAATTTGATTTTGAGACAATATTTTAAAGTAGTTTTGAAAGGAATATTTGGAGAACTTGGCTGCTTATAGAGAGATCATTCTCAACAAACTAATTTTTTATTTAATTTCACTGAAGCTGGAATCATGACATAGATTTGGAAAAGATAACTAGACTCCTGGAGCACCAAACATTTTGCATATTTGTTTGAGTAATTTGATACTAATATCTGGCAAGTGTGTAATTTGGAAACATAGTTGGCATTTTAGACAATTTAAATTTATAGATAATTTGAACTGGCAGAATTTCAAGATTTTAATGGAATGGAAATAGAGCTAACTATAAATCTGATTCAGTTTATTATTTGGGAATTCATCTAGTTGGAAATAGTTGTGGAGAAAATTATTATCCTTGGAATTGTTATGGATAATATTTGAGACTCATTAATTGAGGAAAATATTTGACATATGCCCTTGAAGTTCTGACATTAATATTGAAACCAATATTCTATGGGGGAGGTATAATCAACTAACATAAAATGCTGAAAATAAGAAAAATATGTAATATATTTTTACACATAAATAATTTAGACATTCAATTGAACCAGTGTTAATGATTTGATGTCAATGAATTACTAATAGTCTCTCTCTGAACTCTAGGGCCCATAACCAGCTATCTATTGAACATATTCAACTAGAAGTTTCATAGATAAATTCAATGAAAAGAAGAATTCATAAAGTTAACCCCCACAATCTATCCATCTTCTGAACATCCCTATATTTATCAAGAGCATCATCATTCTAGTATCAAGGGTTCAAGAAGTAGATATCATTCTTGAAGCCTCAATGAGGAGAGCTTATCATCATTTGTTGTAGTTTATACATCTTTTGTGCATTTCCATCAGTTGTCTCTAGAATTTGCACAGGAGATATTTGTATCCCTCCTTTTTTCCCATACCTGGAATGTCCTCGATTCTTGACTACATCTTATCCTCAGGATTCTAGAGGTAACCCTGAAGAATCAATACAATTTTTAACACTTCAGTACAACCTAACACTGGTATCCTCCTCCTCCTCCTCCTCCTCCTCCTCCTCCTCCTCCTCCTCCTCCTCAAACTTCTCAGTTGAGAGTTTTCTTTACTAGCCTTACTAACCATAACTCTCACATCTTCCATCTTATCTTCTTTTTTCCACTAACATGGTTGCCCCTTTCAAACTTTGCCTAATAAGAGCATAGCTATAAGAGTTGGAAGGAACTTCAAAGCTCATTCACTTTCATTCTTCCATTTTACAAATGAAGAAATGGAATATTAAGGAGGTAAAGTGGCTTATCAAAGCCATAAAGGTAATAAATATTAAAAGTGGATTTTGAAACCAGGATCTCTAAATCTGAAGCCACTGCTTTTTTTTCTAATATTCTAATAATTTCTCTTATCCATTCTTCAAATAGCTGACAAAATGGTTTTCCTAAAGTACAGGTCTGACCATATCATGCAGTTGTTACTTTTGGGATAAAATACAAAATTCTCTATTTGACATTTGAAGTCCTTCATAATATGGCTCCATACTACCTCTTGAGACAGCACACATTTCTCCTCTTTACACACTTAACAGTTTAGCCAGACAAACATTTGTTTATATGTGTGTGTGTGTGTGTGTGTATATGTCATTGAACTTTTCTTACATTTGAACAGATTGTACATCTCTTGTGCATTTCCATAGGATGTCTTTCTCTTGAGCATTTGCATAGGAGATATTAGTATCCCTCCTCTCTTCCTATACTTGGAATGTCCTCAATTCCACCATTTCAAACCCCCAACTACCTACAAGGAATTTTCTTACTGTATCCAGTTTTTATTACCTATCTGAGTTACTTTGCATCCACTTTGTATATCTTGCATTTACTTATCTTTGGACAGGTTGTATAGCATTCCTCACAGTAGAATAGAAGGTTCTTGAAAGCAAAAACTGTCTTGCTTTTGAGAATCAGTTTAGCTTACTAGCCTTAAGGAGAGCTTAGAAAGGGATATTTACTAAGGTAGTACAATCAGAATGATTGATATAAAACATCTGTGACACACTCTCCAACAAGAACAGAGAGAGCCCAAGGGAAAAATGGGCTCAAACTTAAAGAATATGTGTAGCAAAGTGGTAACACCCAGATCCTATTTGCTGAAAGTTCTTTTCTGCCATTTGTGGAATGTTCAAGAAGTTATTCTCATGAATAGCACATCTGCATCCATCTTTGTTATTGGCTCTTGTTACAGACACTGTTAAGCAGCTGATACCACTTAATGAAAGATGGGACATCCAATGTCATCCAGACCCTTCTGAAGTAGAAGGTCATCCTCTGGTCAAAGGCAGAGGAAGCAGGTGCGGGAAGGAGAGAGTGAAATCCGGCCAAAGTAGAGGTCTCACCTCTCCTTTCCTCCAGGGTTTTCATCAGTGTGCTAGGAAGCCACATTTACTCCAGGTTCTCTATCAACCTCCAGCTAATTCAATTCTTTTGTACCTAACCCAGAGTGTAGTAAAATCCCATGGTGATTAGAACATATCTCTTATCTAGAATGCTTTCCTTCAACAAATAGCCTTTAAAAAATTTGTTTTTGTCTTTCAGGTGTTCAATTGTGTTCAATTTTTTGTGACCCCATGAAGGACATTATCCATAGGGTTTTCTTGAAAAAATGCTGGAGTGATTGGGATTTCCTTCTTCATCCTGCAAAGACTTTTTATTATTTAGTCTGTGGTCTTTTGATTGTTTTGAAACATGTACTTACCAAGTTGTTGTTTGTCCTTCATTTTCAAAAAGGAACAAAGACATCGCTCTGTGCATGAGTTGGAATTAAGTGAAACAGAGTTGTGTAAAGTTTTCAGTTTCACTCTCTCTTCCTAAATCATTGAAATCCAATTGCAACTGGCAATGGTTTGGGATTCACTGGGTGACCCTGTTACCTGAACAAGTTTTAAGTTTTCCAGTGCACCTGCTTCAGCCACGTTCATGGACATTGGGATAAAATGTTCTCATCTGCCCATCCCACCCAGGAATACTTGGGGTAGATACCATTCAAATCACTGGTGGGTTTGAAGCACATCAATTACTTTCAGCCTGATATAGCCTGTCTGCTAAGACTCCTTGCCTGAGTGTGGCCATTGCATATTACAGCTTCTTGGAATCACAGGTGAGAGTTGAATAAATCAAGGAGACGCCAAAAGTGGATGAGCATCTCAGCAGGAGCTCAGCATATCCTCACACCAGAGGTGCTACTCCTCACTGAACACCCTGCTACCTAGTTAAGGTATCAGGATAAAATGGGTGTTGTGCTTTCAGCTCTACCCTTAAAAATATGAACTTATAGTTTATTTTATTTACAAATTATTCTTCATATCTTTTTAAATGTCTGTCTGTTCTGGGAACAGACAAAGCAGTAGAATTAAATCCCCTGGGGGAAAGGGCATGAGATGGAGAACTACAATCTATTCTAGAAGATATGAGTAGACCTGGCCTAGTAGCACAGGGAACCATCACCTTGGGAGGTCATTAACTTCAACTATGAAAAAAAAGATTAAAATGCTTCTTCATAATTGAATATTCCTTTTTGAGTGACCAGAGGTAAACTCTTCCAAATGAGATCTTAAGAACACTAGATTTTTAAGTCTTTGATGTCATTTCACAATTATTCTTTTCCTTTTCCTATATAATCCTGCCTTTTCACCAACGAAATTAAATTAAACAAATAAACCAATACATTGGTCATGTCTGGCAACATGTGCTTTATTCTGTAACTATAATTAATTTCTTCTGGTTTTCAGTATGTTTTTACTTTCAGTATTCTAAAGTCAGCATTAGAGTTGTATTAGTCAGAGTTTTAATGTCTTGAGTTGTTTTCCCCCTTTAAAGTTATTGTGGTTATTGTGTTATTCTCTTGGGACTATTTATTTCATTCTTCATCAATTCATTTGTTTTCCCAGGGTTTTTTTTTAATTCTTCAGATTCATCATTTCTTGTAACAAATAATATTATAAACAATAATTTATTTTAATCCACTATAATTTGTTTAGTTATTAAATATAATCATTTTGTTTATTCTATTCCACAAGCAAAAGCTCTCAGCTCTGGGTCTTCTCCCTGGCTGTCTCCCCTGCCTGGAATTCTCTCCAACTACTGACTTCTCTGACTTCCTTTACAATCTAACTAAAGTAAAGTGGGGCAGCTAGGTGGCACAATGGATAGATCACCGGCCCTGGAGTCAGGAGGACTTGAGTTAAATCCAGTCTCAGACACATAATAATTACCTAGCTGTATGACCTTGGGCAAGTCACTTAACCCCACTGCCTTGTAAAAAGAAAAACAAAAAAAACCCATCCAGCTAAAGTCCCACCTGCTGCACCCACCTGTGGGAAACCTCCCCACATACTCCTGTTCCAATGATTTCCCTCTGTTGTTTATTTCCTGTTGATCCTGTATATAGATCATTTTGTATATAATTGATTATATATTGCCTCCTCTATTAGATCATAGGCTCCTTGAGGAAAGATATTGTTTTTGTTTCTTTTTATATGCCTGACACATTGTAGGCAAATAAATGTTTATTGATGGATGGATTGATTGTTTCATATATATGTATATATATATATATGTGTGTGTGTGTGTATGTATGTATATGAATGAATAAATATTACACATAGTTATAGATACAAGTATAAGTATATACATATACAGATATACATATATGCATATAGACTTGTGTAATGTGGATGTGGTATGGATGTACATTACATATGTGTATATAATGCTCTCTTTGGTAGCCAAATCTGGAAACATTCCATCCTTCCATCAATTTGTGTATGTGTATGTGTATGTGTATATATTCATATTCATATATCTATAATGTGTGTATACATTCATACACCAATATATATGTAAAAATACATATATGTATACACACATTTAGTATAAACAAAGAGAGAGAGAGAGAAGTTTGTACTCTCTCTTTGAACTTCTCTTTGAAATTCTCAGCAGATACATAACTGTTTTGAAAAATATGTACTTTTCCAGTATACTTCAAAGTTGTTTTCAAAAATTATTGAATCAGTTCAAAAGCTATCTACTTTTCTTCTGACAGTCATTCTAACACATTAACTTTTTTGTCTTATATTCTTATATCATCTGCTAATTTGATGTCTATGAGGTAAAACCTCAGAGATCTTTTAATTTCCCATTTTTGTATTAGTTGAAGCACATGTGATTGTTGGTAGTTTTCAATTCTATCTTTTTAAAATTATATTTATACCCATATTTTGAATAATGGCTCTTGATCTTACATATTTGTAGCAATTCTCTACATAATATGCTTTTATCAAAGGCAGTTGATATGATTTCTCCCCAAACCTTAGCTTCTTTTCCTTCTCCAGATGAATTAATTTTTCTCAATAAGCTGTCTAATTTCATATAAAGATTATATAAAGATTAATCTATTCCACTTATGTTTTCAGTTATCTTGGCATATAATTAGAATAATTTCTTACAATGTTCTTTATTTTCTTCTCATTTGTTGTGGAGAAAATCTCTCAAGTGAAACCATAGTGCGGGATGTCTTTCTTTTTAATTGGTGACTAAGATAAGACATTTGCTCAGTTATCTTACATATTTTTGTTTTGAACATCTATCAGAAGCTCTATATTTCAGAGTATAATGTTAACCAACAACTTCTGCAACTTCTTTGCATCTCTGGTTTAATTTATAGCAATGTATTGTACATTTACCAACAATTAATATTTATAGATAAATGAATGCATGCAGAAAAGTGCACTTCTTAAGCATCTACCATACGCAAAACAACAAAAAAAAAATTCTCAAATCTTACATCCACTGAATCATGCTAATCAAAAAGAAAAAACCTATGGCTCACTAGTGTAGGGTTCTCTCCCCTTAAAAAAACTTTTCTTTTAAAAAGGGAGAAGTAAAAAAGTATTCATTGTATAATATGAATTAAATATGGTTAGGCAATTTCTTTTTCTTATGAAAAGGAAAGCTAGCCATAAAAGTATCACAATATCCATTGAAAGAATTAGAACAGAATTTAGTAACTTATGTTTATTATTATATCATTTAGGAGGCTAAAATTTAAATCTCAACAAACTATAAAAAAAATTGCAATACTATTAATTAGACAATTAGAAGAAAATGAAATGAGGTGAAATATATTTGTCTTCCTTGGGCACCATATGATCAAATGGCCAACCTTGTATCAATTTTCTACAAACTGATCACTCCTCTGCAATTGCTGCAACCAGAAAGAATAGATGATGAACTCATATATATCAAGACCTTCTAAACTCAAGATTAACTAGTCAAGTAAAGAAAAGAGAAGCAAGGAAGTTCAGTCCCTGACTGATAGCATAGGTTAGTCAGATGGATGACCAGCAGATATCTTAAATGCAATATTTCTAAAAATAGTATCATTATCTTTATTCTTAAAATGTTCCCCTCCTCTTCCTTTTCCTATTGCCATAGAGGGGAACACCATCCTCTTAGTCCCTCAGGTTTAAAATGTGAAGTTATCTTGGAGTCCTCATTTAGCTTTCATATACATCACTCCATCTCCAAAAGGCCTTTCAATTTCACCTCATCCCTCAATCACATCCCCTTCTCTTCTGATACTATTACTACATTAGTGCAGGCTCCAAGCACATCACATATCGATCAGTGCAATATAGCCAGCTGGTACGTCTTCCTACCTCAAGTCTCTCCCCACTGCAATCTATCTTCCATTCAGTCACTAAACTGATTTTCCTAAAACACAGGTCTGATCATTCTCAACAAACTTCAATGATTCTCTATTTCCTCCAAGAACAAATACAAAATGTTCTGTTTGGCATTCAAAGTCCTTTATAACATGGCCCCTTCCTACCATTCCTGTATTTGTATGCCTTACTCCCTAACATGCTTTTTGATGCAGTAATACAAATCCCTTGACTGTTCCAAGAACAAGACACAGCAATTACTGTCTGCCGTGGCTTCCTTTAAATCTCAAATAAAATATCACCTTCAGGAAGCTTTCCTTAATTCCTCTTAATTCCTGTGTTTTTCTTCTTTTAATTCTTTCCCATTTATTCTGTACATAACTTGCTTTGTATATATTAGTTTACATATTACTTCCCCCATTATATTGTAAGCTCCTAGCCAGGTATTGTCTTTTGTCTCTTTTTGTATCCCCCTATCACTTAGCACAGTGACTAGCACATTTACAACTCTTATTGAATGAATGAATCCTCAACAGAAGGATGAGATCTCGGAGTTCATCTATTCAAAATCCTCATTTTAGGTATAGGAAAGCTAAAACCCAAATACTTGCCTAAGTTCCTATAAATAGTAAGGGTTCAGAGGCTAGATTTGAATCCAGTCCTCTGCCTCCAGAGACAGGTCTTTCATTACATTCTGATGTCTCCACTCCCAATCTACTCCTTCCTATTTGATTTTAAGAACCGCAGAGTTTGGTACTCTCATTTTTCATCTTTTGATCCCCATTTAGGAGATATGATGCTTTTTTCTATGCATATTTGTTTCCCTATAACACTTACCCAGTCATATCCATGACAACCTAGGTTTAAATATAATCTTCCATTTTGGAAAGATTTTAGCACTCTAATCAATGCAATTATCAATCACAGTTCTAGAGAATAAAAATGAAGCATGCTATATAGAAGTGATGGCCTCAGATTACAGAGAATGAAACATATTTGGGGCATATAGAAGCCCGGTGGAAAGGTACATCCTGACCCCAACTATGGAACATAACCAGTTACATTCCTGCTTCTATGTAAGCATGTAAATTTGGGGGTGGGGAACTCTTGTTGGCTACAGATAACTCATTTCAATGAGAGGTGATGAAGTGTTTCTTAACTGCCTGGTGAATTGGAGGTTCTGATGCCTCAGCAGATGTACAAAAGGAGCAACCATACTGACCCATTTCTCTTCCTTTCCGAAAAGCTTCAAAGAGTGTCGACTTTACAAATGGAAAACCACTTGATTTTTCATTTTTGTTATAAGTTTTGCTTTTCCTTTTTCATGGAGAGGGAAATAAAAGGGAGGAAGGGAAAATTATTTTTTGTTAACTGAAAAAATCAAATAAAAAAATAAAAAAATCCCTAATCAGATCCCTGCAGGGACTGGCATGGCATTCCGAAGTTCCTGTCTAGCAATCTGTTTCTTAGCTTAATCAAAAGACAGTATCATGAAAGTCCTGGTTTCATTTCCTTGCTCTTCTTTCCTGGCAGGAAAACCTGATCCTTCATTAAGGGTGAATTTGCAGATGTAAAGTAGACTCCACATTCTGGCCCATTTATTTTCAGATCTGTTCCCAGAAAATAAAAAAGAAAACTGAACAAACACAAGAATGGCATCAGTCTGCAAGTTCACATCTGTTGGGTGGGATTGTTTTCTCATTAATCTCTAAAGAATAATCATATTCAGTATGCTCATAAATAGATACAAACATGTGCCTTTGTGTTTCACTTGGTGTATATCTGAATTTGGGGGTATCCTCTGCAGAATGTCTTTCAATAAAGCTTTCCCAAGGCACCAGGACTGATTATCAGGAGCCCCACAGGAATTGCAAAAGGATGGAGAAATGACAGAATGCCTGTAATCACTATAAGGGAAATCTTCCTATTGCAGCCCCCAGGAATTCTTCCCTAGCAGCCAGTTTTGTTGCTGCCCCAGCTGAGAAAGCTTCATGTTTTCTATCCCACAAAGGATTACATTATCTGAAGCAGTGATTGCATCAGCAAAAGAATCTTCACTGCCTTTAAAAGCCATGGAGAGTTGTTGGTTTACAGAGATGGGAGAAACTAATGTAGCCAAGGCTCATGAACTCATAATGCCACAAAACTTTATTCTTAAATGAGCTTTCTGTTTACCACAAAATGGATCCTGCTCTGTATCTGGAGAAAAACATTCATCCTGTGTCCCCAGGGCTTTTGGAGACATCTAGCTAACATAAAATGATGATTTTCCCAGTTTCATCCTTACTTTGGCCTCATGTGACTGTCAGACTCATGAGAGCTTGACAGGACAATTAAGCAAAAAGCACCAGAGACAAAGAAAAAGGCAGTGAATTTTAAAGACCTTGAAAACTCCTCTTGGCTCACTGCACATGGCTATATTCCCTCAAAACATTCATTCAACCAGCTCCAGTCGACTTTGATTAGCTGCGAGTCAGACCTCAGCTGGGCCCTGCTGGGGAATAGGGGACCACGCTCAAAAGAGGAGAGAAGTCATTGTCCCTAGTGCATTTTACAGCAATATTAATTTGGTCTAGGAAGAAGTTTGGGAGAAAAAGTCATAGGGAAATCTGTTTATATGAGAGTTTAAACCCAGGAAAAAAAGAAGAATTCAATTTAGTGAAGTTTATACAGCTAGCCCAAGAGAAGAAGGAAATATCAATTGATAAGCAACCATTGAAAATAGGAAAAATAGGAGGAATCCTTTATTGGCCCAAGGCAACTATGTAAGGGGGTAAACCCAGGAACAAGACTTGACTTTAAAAACATGATTCTGAGTAGGCTGTAAACTCAATAACTAGTTTTCTATCTCTTTAAGAGTAGATGTGATCATGTTCTCCTAACAAGCCCCAGAATATTGAATCTGGAGTCACTGACAACAATGGCATTATGAAAGCTAATGGTGACAGAAATAAGGAATTATCCAGTGAACTTAAAAATGGCCTAAAACAGAGCAAATAGAGAAACAAAGAAATGTAATCAGCTGGAAGGAAGCTTGGAGAATATTGCTTCCTACCCTTTCATTTTACAATGAGGAAACTGAAGCCTAGAACAGTAAAATGTTTTGTCCAAGGTCATACAGAGAATTGGGAGAATTTTATTTTATTGATTCACTTGCATTCCTTCATTCATTACCTATTCTTTTCTATCTTGTGCTTTTGTCTTTCCCTCAATGCTGAACTGACTTACCAGAATTTAACAAAATATTATTTTAAAAAAATGTCTTGGATCAATAGATGTGTACTTGAAGTTTTATTCATATTTTGAAACCTTATTTTAATCTATTAAAAAGCATGGATTTATCTGGCAGTTCTTCAAGTTACTTGTCACCACCCAGCTTTGTAGCAATTCCTATGGTTTATTGGCTAGATGGGGAAGGAGAATGTAAACCGTTTTTATACTCTTCTTTATGATTTTATTATCCCTTTCCTGGATTCCCCCTCACTCTAGAAGTAACAATGAATCAGGGAAATTAAAAGTAGCTTCTTTTTATAAAAATGTGAAGGAGTCCTGGTCAGGTGATTAAGACACTGTGAGCCCCAAGAGAATGGTGCAGAAAAGGCCAAGAGTCCTTGCTGCCCAAAGATTCAGAAATGAGGAAACTGAGTGAAATGTCTTGGAAGTATTTATATAATAATTTAAGCCTGGAAAGGGAACCTACAATATGAATGACTAGGGATGGCTGGAAGTATTGAGATTGTTGGTAATAAGGTTGGATGAAGGTAGACCAATCATTATTGGGGTTGGAGAGCCAATAATCAAAGAATGTATTATAAGGATCAGAGCTTTGAGAAAACTGAGAGACAAATAAAGAATAAGAGAGGACTCAAATGTATCTTACCCTTGAGTCTCCTCCCCTCTTACTGGAATTAGCATGTATAACATTTATGGTATATGTGGAGGTTGGCTATAGAAGTTTGGTAGAACTATTTAGGCAAAACTCATGCAGTGTGAGATATATCATGCAGTGTGTATGAATGCAAGGATAGTGTGATGATTGTGGGGTCAGTTATATCTTAATGTCAATTTTCTTAATTGTATCAATAGAGATTGCTTTCACCTCCATCCACACCAATGATAGTACTGGGTATTTATAATTCAGACTCTGACACTAGGAGATCATGGGAAAAGTCATTTAGCCTGACTGGATCTCAGTTTCCTTATCTGTAAAATGAGGCAGATTAGACAATGACCTTTAAAGTGACTTTCAGGTCTAACAATCCGTGATTTGAGGAAAACACCTATTCTTTTATGTGTAACAGAATTCTTTGACCTCAGTAAAGGTTTAATAAATATCTGTTGACCTGATGAAAGTAATTTAAATTCTAACTGAATATGAATTAGATTTTGAATGGTTTTGAAGTTTATCTGTCAGTTCAGAAAGAACAGAAATGTTCTAAGTGAGATGCAATAACTAGTTGTACGTTGGCAAGGTCAACTTGTGATCTGGAGGCATTTGTCCTATCATTGGAATCAATGTTAAATAACAAAGCTGTGGGTATTATGCCCAGGAAGTCATTGTTAAAGTGACTTGTGCTTGAAAGGAAACTAGAATTTGGAATGAGAGCAGTCTTCTTTCCCCTCCTATGCCTGATGTTCCCTCCTCTCAGCCATTTATCTAATTAATCATTCATCTAGTGGTCACTCCATTCTTTAAAACCTGCTAGAGAACGCCTCTGATTAATTTATGTCATCTTGTAAATTTCACATCCAGTTTTATATCACTGCTGTCACATTTACATGATACTTAATGAAGAGTTTTATGACATGTTTTCCTCATAGTAACTATAAAGTAAGTTGCATAAATATTAGTATCCTTATTTTATATAATAATAATAACAATAACAATAACAACAATAATAAAAATAATATCAGAGGGTTTTTTGCCCAAGGTCACATAGCATGACAGGTGGAATTCAGGTATAATCTTCCATAATAAATAGATACCCATTTATATTATCTATAAAATTATTTCTGCCTTTAGGCACTCTCTAGTTTTCTCTGCCCCTGTAAATTATTATATGTTATTAACTGTCACCCTTGACAGAGAGTTCATCCCTAAGGCAATTAGAGAATGGAAACAGGTTTTCAATGAAGGGAAAGACAAAAGGCAGATCCAGGACCTAAAAAGAGATGCACTCCCAGGGGCAGTACACCCACAACAGGCATCAGGGGATTCAAAGTAAGAAAGACCAAGGTTAGTACACTGTTGAAGGATCAGTGAATTAGGAATGATATAAATGAATTAGGATGATATAAAAAAGAGCTACCTAGAAAGATCCTCTATCCACTACATGATTATTCTCTGAGCTCTTTTTATTAGATAGTGGAAAATGCCAGAGATTCAGAATCAGAAGACCCAGGTTCAATTCTTGACTATTATATTTACTGACCAAGGGAATTTGGTCTTCATGGATACAATTAGAAAGGGTCTCAGAGATATCACTCATGCTGTTCAATTTACAAAGAAGTTCTCTGGCCAAAATCCAGGATTACAGACAGGTCACTTCTCAAAATGATCTCCAAAGTGTAGTTTTCAGTTTCCTTTCCTATGCTGCAATCAATCAAATGATTATCCAAAACTTCATTTGTAAAACTGTTGTGTTTTTTCATATAAAGATATTGTTTTAAACCACACCTATGTATGATTACTATCATTACTATCAGGGTTGTTGAGGATGTCTGAATTTACAAGGAATGGTTTGCAAGGTTTTCATCATTGACTTCATCAATTGTTGTTCCATTGTTTGATATAATTTCTCTGTCTCCCTGTCTCTCTCCACTTTTTTGCTTATTGTCATTTTTTTCACTTTATAGAATTTCAAATTTTTACAGTGGAAGAAAATCAGTCCCTAAATAGGTACTTGTCAACCTTAATTCATTTCTATAGCTTTATTTTTGTTGTTTGTATGTCCAACTCTATGTGTTCTCATGGACTTTGTCCATGAGATTTTCTTGGCAAAGATACTGAACTGGTTTGCCATTTCCTTCTCCAGGGTGTCCCCATTTTACAGATGATGAAGTGAGATAAATAGGAGTTATGACATGCCCAGAGTAACATAGCTACTAAGTTCTAAGAAGATTTGAACTCACATCTTCTTGACTTCAGGCCTTACACTCACCCACTGTACTATTCAAATGCCGCCCAAAATACTTCTTTCAACCACTTAAGGATATCATCTTTGGTACATTCAACCTATTTTGTTGTTATTGTTGTTAAATGGGCATTGTTAAGGCTTTTGTTCAGTCATGTCCTAGCTTTCATGACCCTTGGACTTGTGCATGGGTTTCTATTTGCAAAGATACTAGAGTGGTTTGTTATTTCCTCCTCCAGGGTATTCCTATTTTAAAAACAAAAAACTGAGGCAAAAATGGTTAAAGTGACTTTCCCTAATAAGTGTCTGAGAATGGATATCAACTCAGATCTTCCCAACAACAAGCCCGGCACTGAATCCACTGTACCACCTAGCTGCCCCTTTCTATAATTTTACTGATATTTATTTATAATACAATTTCTGTTCTACTATCTAAATAACCTCCCATTACTTAATTTCTCAGACTCCCACTTTCCTCATCAATATAAAATGATGGGACAAAGTAAATGATGTAAAATATCTCTTTGGTCCCTTCCAGTTATATAATCCTCTGATCTTATCAGAGACCACATTTGCATCACATAGCCAACTAGAGACTATTGATTCAATATGAATCTACACCACATGCCCATCCTTTCACACCAGCCCAAGGATGAATGTGGGAACTCAAATATTCTTTTTGCCAGGCCATTTAAATTAATATAGAATTAAGCCCCAATGTAAGCTCTCACTCCTAACACAATTCTCATGGCTTTAGGAGATTAGTGTCTCAAAGACAGTCACAGATATCAAAAGGATAAAGAAATGCAACTTTCATATTTAATCAGAAATCTATAGAGACATTGTCAGATGTTTTGAAAGGGTTAGCACCCTTCTTTGCAAGGAAAAGCATTTTTCTGGGAAGTTGCTAACTTGCCAAAAACAAAGTGTGATGCTAGGATAGATGTGCAAGTTGATTGTGTGGGTCTGAAAACTTACTCACTGAATTATTTGCAGATTGCTGCCTAAGATTAGAATATGCTTGTTCAACAACATCTTCAGATAGATATTTAATGGATTTATATAAAAGTTTTAGAAATTTCCAACATCAAAATTTATGACAATATCTCCTTTCTGTAGAATGATTCCCAGTCTGGGAATCAAATTTTTATTTTATTACCAGACCAAGGCCAAATACTTTGCATTATTCAACAAATAAAGATTGAAGAGTACAGTAGGCTTGAGACCTTTTCTGGACCATGTGCCTAAACCCCCTCCTCCAGTTCTTAAATGCATTGCATGGTGGACAAGCTACCTCTCAGATTTTTTTCATACAGAAGGCAGAATATGAACTTTTTTGCTTCTTTCCAAAAGTAAACCTGGAGACAACTGTGAAAAGTTCCACAGAGTAAAGAGAGAATGGGTTGTATTGTACTCTATTACTTATATATTACATTGTGTATGGAGCTTGGGGGGGGGGGATATACTAATGTCAAATAAATCTATAACTTGTTGGAATCTACTCTGATGCTCAAGAGTATATGAAAAATCATAGAATATATACCCAAGGATTTTCTCATTCTCAAAATAGATATTTTTGATTTATCATGGTAAAAGGATTTTGTTGATTATTAGGTTTTTTTTGGTAAAAGACAAATGATGGAAAAATTATCTTTTATGTAAAACATATCAGATTGCTTTCTGTTGGGGGTGAGGAGGAGGGAAGGGAAGGAGAAAAATTGTAGAACTCAAAGTTTTGCAAAATAAAATTATTGGTAAAAATTACTATTGTATATATTTGGAAAAATAAGTAAAATATTTATTTTAAAAAGAGAAAAATTATCTTTGAATCTCAGATAGATATTGGCATAGTTCAAGATACCCATCACCTTCTGTTTCTCAAAATGCAACTGCAAAAACATATTCTTTAAAAATGTGAAATTCAGCTTTCAGTGTGCATGCCCTCTTATTAAATCTAGCCAATAGACCATACTTTTGAGATCAGAAAGTCAATTTTTAAAATTTCTTTGTCCAGTTATTCAAGCATTTTGAACAAGTAATTTTTAAATGATGAAGAATAAGGAAAGATTTTTATTAAAATACAAAGTACTTTGAGGAAGCTAAGTGGCTCAATGGATAGAGCACCAGCCCTGGAGTCAGGAGGACCTCAGTTCCAATCTGGCCTCAGACATTTAATAATTGCCTAGCTGTGTGACCTTGGGCAAGTCACTTAACCCCATTGCCCTGCAAAAACTAAAAAAAAATACAAAGTACTTTAGATGGAGGGATTGGGGGGAATTAATCATAAAATGCATAAATATGGATAATATGGAATTACATTTTACATGACTTCACATTTATAATTGCTTGCCTTCACAACAATAAGGGGAAAGGGAAAACAAAAGAATTTGGAACTCAAAATTTTTAAAAATAAATGTTAAAAAATTACATATAATCAGGAAATATTTAATGAAATAAAAATACATTGGAAAAATATTTTTAGAAGTCAAATGCATCTCATTAGAATAGTAGTTCATAAGGTTTTTTTGTTTTCAGAACTCCTTTACACTTTTAAAAATCATTGAAGATCCTAGAAAGCTTTTGTTTATGTGAATTTTAGCTACTGGTATTTGTAGATAGAAATTAAAACTGATAAAATTTTAAAATATTTACTTACTAGATAATTTTTTAAAAGAGTAATAAGTTCCTTATAGAGTATCATAGATCTTATTTTTCTGAAAAAATAACTATTTTCAAAAATATTAGTAAGATAAGTGAATCTTTTTTTTGACATTTTTGTGAAAATTTCCTATCTGGCTTAATGTAAGACAATTAGATTTCTACTTCTACACTTAATCTGCCATGATCCAGTCTCACCCTGTATCATTACCCTTTTCATATAATTATAGATATTATTTCTAAAACTATATAAAAAAATCAACAAGTTGTAGTTTCTTATAGGTTAGTTGTGGTCATTTGGAAAATATGGGCTTATTAAGTAATTTAGATCTCCCAAATGTCAGTATTTTATTATTTAATATGAAAAAAATCACAAGGATTACTTTCACCACTGATCTTAACAGAAAAAATGATTTTTGTAGTGAGTTGTAAAGCCTACGGTAGCAGATATAATTTTCTAAAACTCTGATTTTCACTTGAAAGTTATCAATTCAATCAGTTTTCCTTAAAGTGACAGACTCATTTCACTCATTTTTGAGAAAATGCCTGTCAAATAACCAAATATGAATGACTCTTAAATTGACAGTCATTCTTTTCAGTAAAAATGATGCTCCATGCAAAAAAAGGGCTAGTTCAGGTCCAGTTTAAACAATTACACAAGTGCTTTTTACCCTGGGTTAGCCAAATTTCAATGTAGTAGAGATACTTTATACACACACTTCTCATTTCATCATGCAGAATTTTAAGATAACATATTCAAGGATTGAAATTCAATTAAATTGATGATTTTATTGCTTTATCAAGGACATTCTTAAGTAAAACTGGTCTCTTTTTTTTCTGTTCAGTTTGTGATTGTGAAGAATTCCAAGATGGGGACAATTGGGTGCCACTGCTTTGACTTGTTCTGAGGCTAACAAATTTATCCACTATTGCTTTTATGCAAATATTAACAGAATTATTCCAGGATAAACCATAAGATTAAAAAGTATTTATTCAACAGGCCTTGACAACAGATTGAATATGGGGGGAGGGAGGAAGAAGGGAGAGAGATTGAAGAGCTGAGGATGATGCCTAGTTGAGTGAATAGAAGAACAGTAGCACTCTAGACAGCAATAAGGAAATTCTTAAGAGGGAGTAGAGAGGACTTAGAAGGCAAGATTTTTTAACATGATCATCCAGTTTAAAATGTCAAATAGACAGATGGAATGTAAGGATGGAACTCAGCAGATAAGAAGATCTAAAAATCAACAGAAAGATGATAATTAAACCAATGGGAGCTAGTGAGAGCACCTATTGAAATAGAATAGAAGGAGAAGAGAAGAGGGACCAGGATCAAGCTCTGGGAGACACTTAACTTTAGTTGACATGACCTGGACAAAGATAAAATAAAAAGAAACTGAGAAGGATTGGTCAAATGGAAATCTAAAGAGAAGAGGCTAGTGAGGAATAGGTGATTGCTTAATATCTACTAGAGGTCAAGAAGAATGAAGATTGGCAACAGGCAATTGATAATATTGGGCAATTAGTCACTGGTAACTTTAGAGAGAACAGTTTTACTTAAATGATGAGCTTAGAATTGAGACTATAAAGAATTAACGAGTGAGAGGGGAAAACGTGGAGAAAACAACTGTAGTCAGCTATTTTAAGGAAATTTTCCAAAAAAAGGGAGAAAAGATATGTGATAATACCTAATGGGGATGGTTGGATGAAGTGAGAGTTTTTTGCTTACAACACTAAGATATTGAATGGCTTTGTCCAGGGTCACACAATCATTAAATGTAAGAGCCAATAAAACCAGATGTTCCTGACACTGTAGCCAGTTTTCCAATACTCTCTAAAAATAAAATCTAGATATATTCCATCTCTCTAGTGCTCAGTTTTATTACCTGTAAAATGTAGAGGGTGAATATCTAAAGCAGATAGAGCAATAGCCTTGAAGAGTTAAGATCTATCCTACTTTTTACCTATATGATTATAGGCAAATCACTTAGGCACTAATCATTATCCAAAGCAGATATGAATATTTGGGCTACCTACTTTATGGGGTTATTATAGACAAAATGCTTGACAATACTTAAGCATTGTTTAAATGAGATAATAATTACTATTCAATCACCCACTAAGCACCCACCATATATCAGCTTGAGGCATTGAATCTACCAAGACATTATTATTCTATAATTTTTGAGCTTATGACTTTGTGCTATTTTTTTCTGATGACCTTGAAGCTAAAGCTTCAAAAGATGAATATTTTCAATCTACCCAGTACTACTTTGCCTAAGGCTATATTTTATTTCTTTTTTCCAGTCTTCTTACAGTTTACATCCCAACATGTACTCTTCAGTACAGAGACATTGCCCTCCTGACTGTATCTCAAACAAAACACTCCATCTTTCAGGTCAGACAACCTTTCCCCTTAGCTGGAATGCTTTCCTTCTTCCACTCTGACTATTGGTCTCCCTGGCTTCCTTCATATGCCAACTAAAATACTACCTTGCACAAAAAGTGTTTTCTAGCCCCTCTTGAGTCCAGTGATTTCTCATTTTAAATTATTTCCTATTTATCTTGTATAGAGCTTGCTTTGTATGTATTTGTTTGAATGTTACCAGGTGGTGAGTAGATAGAGTACTGATCTTGGAGTCAGGAGGATGGAAGTTTGAATCCAGTCTCAGACATTTAACACTTACTAGCTGTGTGAATTTGGGCAAGTCACTTAACCCAGCTTGCCTCACATTCATATCTGACCATTGGACCCAGATGACTCTGGAGGAGAAAGTGAGGCTGGTGACTTAGCACAGCACCACCTCACCCAAATCCAATTCATGAGCTTGTCATGGCATCATCTCCCTGATGTCATGATCTTCTTTGAAGGACAAATATCACATCACCAAGCTTCTTAAGAGCAGGGACTGTCTTTTGTCTTTTTTTCATATCCCCAATGCTTGGCACATAGTAGGAAACTCATAAATGTTTATTGAATTAATTAATGAATGCATAATAGGGTAAGTAGAACACACCCCCATGGAAAGAAAATCAGATTTGGTTCTGGATACTTGAGAAAGAAATAATTAAAAGACAAATTCAAAAAATTTGTTTCTGGAAAACTTCCCTCACTGCAATAGAAGTATTTTGAAACAGGCAGTAATATAGGTTAAAGGGAAAGAATAAGGCAAATCTCCTATTAATAAATATCTAGAGTACAGTAGAGAGAAAATATTAGACTTGGTGTTAAAAGATCAGAGGGGAAAAACCCAGCTTTTAGTTCCTTCCACTCCTGTGGAAGTAATTACCCTGTAATTACTAACTATCAGTCTAACTAGCTAGCTAGCTCTATACAATCCATTATTGTGTGTATGAGTGTGTATATGTATATGTATGTATGCATATATATATATGTGTGTGTATGTTTATATATATATGGTATTTCCACTTTAAAATGTATAAGCTCCTCAGGGCAAAGAAGGTTTCATTTTTGTCTTTGTATGCTCAATGCCTTAGCATAATAGGCATTTGACAAATTCATATTGATTGATTATAAAAATGTGAGACTTTTTCTTGGTTTTGTTATTAGTCTCAGAGGCAGTAATTGTTTAGTGAAAAGATAAGTGGGTTCAGAAGTTGAAGATTTCAGTTCGATCTTAGCATTGCTACTAGCAATATGAACAAGTCATTTCACCTTGAAGGACTTGCAATTCCCTCATCTCTAAAAGTAAAAATGGACAGTTTGGATCAACTGAGGTACCTCGCAGTTCTGTCTAAAGTGTGCCATATCTTTTCTACTGCCTTGGAAGAATCAATAATTCCTTTCTTCTAAGTAAGTAGTTTAACCTTATTAACTGAATTATCCCCAGCAAAAATGTTAGCTCTGGTGACTATATAGCCCAAGCATTTTATGTATATTATAGATATTAATTCCTAACCCTAAAAAAAAAATATGAGGTCAGCAGGAGTGGGTGATAGGCTCATTTTTATATGATGAAATTGAGTCATTGAGAATTTAATCCACTTAGTAAAAGTCATTAATATCACTAGGCTAGGCTGCTGCCTGCTGATTCCCCCTTCCAGAGCCTTATTACTAAGCAATGCAGAATATTTACTGAAATACGCAGTAATTAAATGATTCACTCCAGGTCACAGCAGACTAATAGGAAATTGGCATGTAAACCCTATGATTCTGACAGAGGAGATTAGCTATAAGAATTAATCAGGGTCAATATTCACAAGCAAAATGATTATCTTAATAAATATGTAGCTTTTAAAAATAATATCAGTTGACAAATTATTTCTTACAAAATGCAAAAATTTACTCTCCTACCTATAGCCCCTTCTCCTTCAATCACTTGCCAAGTCTTGTCAGTTCTAATTTCACATATCTTCCATCTATCACCTTCTCTTTATTTACCAGGTCATCATTAGTTCATGCATCCATCACCTCTCATCTGGACTATTGCAATAGCATCTTAATTGGTCCCCTTCAAGTTTCTTCCAACCTCAACAAAGCTGCCAAACATCATGTTTCTCCCTTGGTCAAAAAAGCTTCAGTGGCTCCCTTTTGCTTCAAGAAAAACAAAACAAAAGAAAACAAAATACAATTTTTTGGTATTGAAGTCATATCCAATCAGGTTTCAGCCTATCTTTCAGACTGATTCCATGTTCCTTTGTCTCATGTTCTCTGCTCTCCATTCAACTGGCATATTTGCTGTTTCTCATACATAAGCTAACATTAAAAGGCTGGAATAATAAGTGCAACATTTATGTATTATGAGACAAAATTATAGTAAGAAATAATTATGAGATACCAAGAATATAGAATTTAGATAAGAATACTCTGAATAATGAGTGGGTCAAAATATAAATGATTGAAGTGATAACTAATTATGATAAAGATGTTTATAGCAATGAAACATTCTGATATTTACTCAATGCAATTAAAGCAGTTAACAGAGAGGAAAAACAAAATTCTAAAATTCACATTATCAAATATCTAAAAGAGAAGATCAATAAACTTATTTGTAATTTAAGACTAAAAATTTTAGAAGCTGTAAAGTACAAAAGGAAAACTTTGAAAATTACAGAAATGAGTAAACTTGAAAATAAAAGTTCTATTTATGACTGATAAACAAAACTAAGATCTGTTTTTTTGGAACACTTACAATTTAGATAAACTATTACTTGATTAAATTATATAAAGGGAACCAAATTAAGAAGTAAAAAAATAAGCAGGAAGAAGCCACAATAATCAGAACGATTATAAGAATTACGGGGTCCCTTGTTGCTCAAATTATTCTGAGGTAGCACATAGAAAGAATATCCTGCATCTAGATATTAGAAGGCAGTCAAACACTTTCCAGTGTTAATCCACAATTCCACAGTCCACCACACAACTGACTAAAACATATAGAGCAAAAAAAAAGGCAGTATCATATTGTGCTTATTATTTGTTGACTATTAAAAAATTAAGATTCAATAGCCAAAATACTAATTTAAAATGCCTCTTCCAACAAACTATCATCTATGCTTATGTCAGGATGATACTTAACAATTTTAAAAAGTTGTTACTATGATAAACATTCATAAAGTATTCTAGGAACAAATGAGGTGATCTCATTGCACATAAAATTTTTAAATCACAAATTCCACAGGGTCAAAAAAAATTCATGAACAATAAAAGGTATGACTTTAAACTGGTGAAACTGGAAGCATGCAAAATGAGATGCTTTTACTTTATTCATTATTTACTTATTATATTCATTATTTTTATTTTTACAAAAAGTAAATATTTTGAAACTACAAAATATTGAAATGAAGTCATTTTTTTCACAACTTAGAAGTGGGTTTTCACTGAAGAAGTCAGCAATAGGATTTGAAGCAATAGATGGACCATGGATCAAGTCGATTTTGGACCATGGGGCATTTTAAAGAGGGCAGATCTTAAAATCACCACCCTTGCACAGATTTCAGAAGTCTTAATATATGATGAGAGCATGAAGTACCTTGAAAGCACACAAAAGACAGATGGATTGGTTAGCACCATTCTTGCCCATTTTGCTGGAGGCTTTAATGATAGATTGACACCAACCTTTGAACCAGTAAAAGTCATTTTGGCATCACCTCCAATATGTTGCCATAGGCTACTATGACTAATACACCATAGAGAAATGGGAATTTCTGTCATGACAATGTGCATTAATAGGAGCAAGTAGCTAAAAATCCTTGTGTTTTTCACATGTGGTGTTCGCTATGAGGGTCAGCTTCTTCCTCGATGGCTTATGTTGAGAATGTTCAGCAAGAGTACCTTAGTTAGAAAGAAAGTCATTTTCAGAGAGAACAGAAGTCTTTGTTAGAGACACTGCACCTGGAGTTCTTGGGAAAGCTAGACCTAATAGCATCTGTCACATGGTGGTAGGGCTAGAGCCAAATGGTTATTGGTCCAAGAAATTAAATTATGATGCTGTGTTGGTGCTGCACATGATAACTAATGTAACAGCTGTTACTTTGTTAAGACTGTTAATACAAAGGCAGAATGTTTGCATATTCACATTATAAATATTGACTTTTTTCCAACATCAGACAATCCTGACTTGTTTGATTTACTCTGCTCTGTTGCCAATAATTCTGCTTCGATAACTCATACCACATTTGATTAATTCTCCCAGGTACTGAAAAAGAAGATAACTTTTAGTGTTTTTTGACCAGCTAACTAGCTTCTTCCTTCTCCTTCCCATTCAAACCATGACATTTAAACAAGAAACAAATAGCATCAGCCCCTACCATTCTGTTTTTGACATCCAGAATGATGATACCACATGTGGAACTGCTATTTCCATTGTGGCAATAATTAGAAGGAAATGTGTACCTGACTCTGCATGAATAGTCTTCCAATTACATATAGATCTAGAGCTGGAAGGGACCTTAGAGGTCATTTAATCCAACCCCCTCATTTTACAGATGAAGGAAATAAGACCCAAGCTACATCTTACCCAAGGTTATACAATGAAAAAAAAAAGCAGATGCAGTATTTGTACTCTAGTCCTCTCATTAAAGACAATTCTCTTTTAAATATTCCATATTCGCCTTAGCATCAGCAAAGATTTAAGCTAGAGTGGCTAAATATTAAGATTAATGAGTCAAATGAAGTATTACAATTTTTAGCAATGCATTCTATGGAAAGATTCCAGTAGGAAATGAGGACCCTGACAGCCCAGAGATGCAAATTTCATGGGGAACAGGACAACTATGCTGTCAAGGAATGCCTAGGGCTGTTCCAAAGTTTTTCCTAACTTTTTTTTTGGTATTTTTAGAACCTTTTAAAAGTCACTCTTTTCAAAATGATTCAATTGAGTTTTTCTTCTAATAAAAAAGAGAGAATATTTATTTTAATTTGAATTCTTTAAATGTACCCCCCCTTCTCCCTGTTGCTAGGGAATTGCTGTCATGTGGATCCAGGAAAGCTTTTGGCTTTGGACATGAGACAGAAGCATTTTGTTCTTTTCAAGCCTACTATATCACCTCCTTCTTTCCCCTTCTCAGCAGAGGATCTTACCTCATCACTGCACAAACTTAGGTCATCCTTGGGAGCTCCCTCTCCTCTCCAATACAAACTTTAAATTATTTCAATCTCATCTCCCATTCTCTGGTCTCTTGTGGTCCTTCTTGCCAATGCCAAGCTTACCACCTGTGTTTTTACTCCATTCTTCTCTGGGCACCTACCCTTTCAATCATGAGGTCCACAAATGCATTCAAAATGAAATTAAATTGTAATTGAAAAATAATTCACAAAGTAAATAAAATTCAATGAAATATAGATATTAATATGTGGGTTTCTAAGTGCAAAGTATGGCAGAATGTTGTTTCTGGAGTCAGGAAGACCCATCTTCCTCAGTTCAAATCAGACTTCAGACATTCAGACACTTACTAGCTGTGTGGCACTCAGCAAGTCATTTAACTCTGTTAGTCTCAGTTTTCTCATCTGTAAACTGAGCTGGAGATGGAAATGGTAAATCTTAAATATCTTTGACAAGAAAACCTCATATGTAGTCACAAACAGTTGGACACTATTGAAATGACCAAACAACAATTACAATTCAATATGATGTTCACAGGGATCCTTATGTTTAGTTTAGCAACACTCATTTCTTTCTGAGTTTGACATAGAGATATTTATATTGGAAGTATAGGGCAGGAAAGAAGTTGCTTCTAGGTTCTCTGCTCCCCAACCCCTGAAAGTATGAACCAATTGTCCCCCTTTTGTAAAGCAGCATGACATAGGTATGACTATAGCCTAAATGTATTATAAAGTATAATCCAAGAAGCCACTAGAATTAATAAAGAACACAATATTAGCAACATCTTTTTTATGCAAATCAATGCCTTCTGAACTATGGACAGATGTCATTTTTAGGAATTGGGGAGTGATTTCTTCTGAGTTTGGTTGACTCTCCTTTTGCTCAATTCCCCAGTGAGCAATAAGTATTGAGTTGAATTGCTTTTGACAGTCCTCAACCATTCTCTGTGCCTATTTTGTAGACAGGCAAGTTTACCAACCTCTCAACTATTTACTATGGAATGGTTTTCTATTGGTCCATAATCCCATGTGATCCTTAGACATCAATATTTCTCAATAAGTCTGCATCACTTTGATGAAATTCTTGACTCTAAATTCAAGCATCATGCCATGATCATAATCAATGAATTCTTTTCTAAGCTAAAATCATGACTAGTTGGCATGTCTGCCTTAGTCAATCTCTCAACCAATAGATGAACTTCTTCATCTACTACAGTTTCTGAAACTTAAAAATACAAATCATTCTCATCATAGTTCTTGTTCAAATATAAATAAGAGTAAGATGAAGCTTATGATATCATCTGTGATGACATTGCCTGAATGCCCTAGAAATGCCACATGTTGACTCAAATGGACATTTTTCTCATACCTCAGGATTAAAATGATGTTCCTCGATGAAGAATTTATTTTTCTACCAAAATTTTAAAAAATCATTCAATATTTTATTGTGGACTTAAACGCCAAGTGAAATGAGCATATGCATTTTAAATATATAGTAGAACAAAAGATTAAACATAAAACTGAATCTGGTTGCTTTTCTTTTTAAATAAATAGTAAATTTAATATATAATTCTAGATCTACTTTTCCTCCTCAATTAATTTTTCACAAAAAATAAAACTCATGAATCAGAATTGCATAGTTGAGTAAAATTGCACCATTGACAGGATTTAAATATCTGCAGCTTGAGCCTCTGGCCTCTCTCTTAGGAGATGGATAGTATATTTCATCAGAATTTCTCTGGAATTACAGTTGGTCATTGCATTAATCAAGAGTTCTTAATTCTTTCAAATTGTTTACTCTTATAACATTCAATTTACATCAATGTATGGCATGGAAACAATGTAGAGACTGTCAGACAGCCTTCTGTGGAAGGGGGAGGGAAGGGAGGGGAGAAAATTGTAGAATTCAGAACCTTGCAAAAACATGATGGGTACATATTACTATTGTATATAATTGGAAAACAAAATGTTAAAATGTTAAAAAAATTATTTGTTTTTACAATATTGTTATTGCATAAATTGTTTTGCTGGTTCTATATTGTTCATGTAAATTTTTTCAGATATCTTAAAACTATCCCTTTCACCATTTCTTATAGTACAATAAGATTCCACTAATACATATTCCACTATTTGCTAAGATATTCCTGAATTGATGGCACCCTTTATTATTTATTTCTTTGCAAAAAAGAACAAGTACAAATATTTTTGTTCATCTGAGACCTTTTCTTCTTTCTTTTGATCATCTAAAGTATAGATGTATCAAGGGTAATCTGGTGAACTTAAAGGCATAGTTTTAAATTGCTTTACAAAACGACAACCAATTTACATGTCTGCAAGTATTGTGCCAATTTTCCCACAGTCTCTGTAATCTCTCTCTCTCTCTCTCTCTCTCTCTCTCTCTCTCTCTCTCTCTCTCTCTCTCTCTCTCTCTCTCTCTCCCCAAATCTGATAGGTTGAAGCAGAACTTCAGAGCTCCTTTATTAATAATGTGCAATGTAAATCTTTACATTATATTGTGGATAACAAGGTATATTCACAGATCATGATTCTGGGCAAAGTCAACACTTTAAAACCAAACAGTTGGTTTTAACAGTATTTACCTTGGTCAGTAATGATCTTGGAATGAAATCCATATGCAATGAACTATTAGTCCCACAGTGTTTACACAGTGATAAAAGGTGGTACAGCAGAATGCTGAGCCTGGAGTCAGGAAGATTCAACTTGAGTTCAAATCTGGTCTTTTTAACAGACACTTAATTAATAGCTGTGTGACTGTGTGATTCTGTCTAAGTCATTCAACTCAGTTTGTCTCAGTTTCCTCACTTGTTCAATGAGCTGGCAAACCACTTCAGAATCTCTGCCAAGAAAACCTCAAATGGGGTCACAAAGAGTCAGACACAACATAAAAATGACTGAACACAGAAACTGCTTGGTTCTTAATAGAAAATACTTGAATATATCAAGTAAAATGGTCAGTCACCAAAAATAAAAGATACAACCTATATTTATTCCAAAGACAAAAAATCAGTATAAAATAACTCCATTGGTTAGCAAGTTGTACTTCCAAGTAAACAGTGTGACTTGGGAGCCCTCTCCTCTAAATTCTCTTCTGGATGATATCTGCTGTCATCTTCAGTCTGTAAAATAAGTATTTTTTGCCAGTTCTGGATTTCTGTTTTAATGCAAGAGCACAAAGTCATTGTATAATAATTTCATGGCAATAAATGGAGTAAATTGTCTTGGGCAGAACCAACTGCTTCCTGGCACAAAATGTGGGATCAGTTAGTCACATAGACACTTCTTTGCATAATTTACAATATTTACCTTTGTTTCAACACAGTGAATGAAGTTTGAGTTCCCAAGGGCCACAACCTCCCTTCCCTTTGGCTTGTGTCACTCCTCTAGTCTTTCATCATGTAGTTGTTCCCTCTGCCAAGTTATCCAAGGACAATTGAAGAAAAGAGATTTGGTTTAATAGCATAAAGTTCACAAGCACTGATAATGTGCACTCTGGTGAATATCCAGAATCTCATCTGTGCTTCCATATAACTGCAGCCCAGTTTCTTGGTATCAGAGGGATACTAGTTAAAACTATGCTTGGGATTCCACAAATAATTTTCACCCCTTCACATCCTTCTGAATGTATCTTCATAACTTTATTCTTCTGTGTCATAGGGAACAAAACATTCATAGCTTTATTAATTTTCCATTGTGGGAAATACTACTCATCTCAGTTAGATAGCATCCAACTTAGTGCTGATCAGAATAGAGGCCAGTGCTCAATACACATAGTCTTTCATCTTCTCAAGAATAGCCCTCCTCACAATCAAGAATATCAGCTTGTATATATAGCATGAGTCTCAGTCAGTATAAGGCCTTTTCTGGCAAATGTAAGATATGGCAACCATTCTTTTCCAGCCTTCCAGGGTAATGTCAACATTCTAGAAAAATTGTCTACCTCTGGATATGGCGAAACTGATACAAGTATTTTTTTTTATTTTAGGGGTTTTTTTTTTTGGTAAAGCAAATGGGGTTAAGTGGCTTGCCCAAGACCACACAGCTAGGTAATTATTAAGTGTCTGAGACCAGATTTGAACCCAGGTACTCCTGACTCCAGGGCTGGTGCCTTATCCACTATGCCACCTAGCCGCCCCTGATACAAGTATTAGACAGTTGATCAAGTCC
The DNA here is from genome assembly GCF_037893015.1 of Macrotis lagotis. Taxonomy (NCBI): domain Eukaryota; kingdom Metazoa; phylum Chordata; class Mammalia; order Peramelemorphia; family Peramelidae; genus Macrotis; species Macrotis lagotis. Next base: position 215,726,384 of record NC_133666.1, read on the forward strand.
CCATAAAGATTGAAGAGTCTTCTCTGAAGGATCTTTAGATCACTCTAGAAAATTGATGCAAAAGACCTTCCTCATCTTTCTGATAGTTCTCCTCTATCAAAAAACCTAGATTAAATGCCTTCAGATCTTGTCAAGCCTCTACATCAGTCTGTCCTGACATTGTCCTGACCAAAGTCAAACCTTTTTAAATGAACTTTTGAATTGAGGAGTTACAAGCAGTGATATTCTCCACTACTACTTACTTCTGTCTTGGGAATGTATGCAAAAAATGCATGGATGGTCCAACATGATTAATAAGGAAATATTGTGTCATCTATATTAGATTGCTTTCTGTCAGGGGGAGAGGGTACAGAAAGGGGGGAGGGAGAAAAAATGTGAAACTCAAAATGTTACCAAAAAATATTAAAATCTATCTTTAAAAAAAAAAAAGAAAAAGCTATCTTTGCATGTGGTTAGAAAATAAATAAATAATCTATTTTTTAAAAATAGAATACATAGACAGTCAAAATGATTATGCACTGAGATCCTTCACTACCTTAAATATTCTAAAACAGAATATGTAGCATAACCAAGGATTTCCCAGAATATTTTCTAAGCCTACCATGCTTAATTCTAGCCTATGACTAATTCTGGATGGCCATGTTTATTGTTGTTTGTATCTCATTCTCAAAGATTATAACATCAGGAATGTGATGTTACAGCTTGCAAGTAAATTGAAGAGTTACCAGCTTCACTCTCTCTGAAGAGCCTTCTGGGTCCAACAGTAAGATATAGATCAGAACAACTGGAAAGGGAGAGATCTTAACCTTTTAAACTAGGGCTGTTAACAGGTTCTAGTTTTACTGAGACAATACCCATTCCCATTTGGTGATTAAGACTAGTGATTGAGGTAAGAAATGAGGTAAAGAATGGCTTCTTTTGCCAATTAAGAAAGAATCAATCTGAAAGGGGAAGACGCTCAGGCTTTCTGACCAGAACAGAAATAATTGCTATTTGCATTCACTGAGTAATCAGGGCCCAAAGGGTGACCAAATGAGGCTGAGGTTGGGACCTATTATTAGCCAAGTTTTACTCAGAGATGAAAAGTACATTGAAGATGATGAAGCAGTTCCTTTATTTGCCATGAACAGAAAGAACCAATGACATAGTGTACCTTTAACAAAATGTGGCACACCTTTAGCTGTCTTTCGCTTCCTGTATAATAGGAACCTTTGAGCCTTCTCATCCAATCACCCCCCAACCCTACTACACCTACTGTAAGAACATCAGCATATGGTATCTAAAGAAAATGTCTTGCCTAGGTAAACATGATACTGGATCTATCTGCTGCTTCTGTTTTGTGATTTTTCCCTAAGCAATCAAACATAAGTTTCCAGATATAGATCTCCAGGTTTGGCAGTGACCAAGCGAGTTTGGGAGGAGGTCTGGGATTAAATGACTGGAGATGACTAAGAGCATAGGAAGTTTCCACTTTAGAGAATATGACCACTCACCAGAGCAGGAGCCCAAGACCTGGTCTGGCTGACAAGAAGACATGGACTCTAAGGGAGCAGTACAAAATCACAATGAAATATAACAATGAGTACTCATCAGGTCTACAAATTGCTATAGGTTATGTGGAGGTTTAAGTTTTCCTGTAGATTATAATAGTCATTTTAGATTGCTACTAAATCTTGTTCTAAGAAATTGTTAAAGAGAGCATATCTTTAATGAGTAGCATTAACTGTCCCTCATCTGAGCAACACCATAATTTGGGGATGTCCAACAGATATTACGAAACAAAAAACAAAAACCCTCATCTTTCATCCTAAATTCTCTCTCTTATACTTTCCCTATTTACTATAGAAGGTAACACTATCCTCCCTGTTCTTGAACCCCTCAACCTAGGAGTCATCTTTGACTCTTCACTCTCTCACTGCCCTCCACCTCCCATATTCAATGTATTCTGAAGACCTTTCAATTTCATCTTTGAAAAAGATGTATATCCCCTTCCCTCCTTCTGATACTGCTACCACTCTAGTTCAGTCCCTGGACTACTATAGTTACCTGATGGCTATTGTACCTGTCTCAAATTTCTCCTTCCACTAATCCATTCTTCATTCAGCCACTAAAGTAGTTTTCCTAAATCACAAGTCCAACTATGTCAACCACTCTACTCAATAAAATCCAATGGCTCCCTATTGCCTCCAGGAACAAATAAAAAAATTGCTCTGATTGGCATGTAAAGCCCTTTATATCCTAGCTCCTCCTACCTTTCCAGTCTTCTGACACTTTATTCCCCAACAAGCATTCTTTACATTGGTCTTCTGACTGTTCCACAAATAGGGCATTTCAACTCTCAGTTCTGGACATTTTTTCTGGCTGTTCCCCAGGCCTAAAATTCTCTCCTTCCTCCACTCCAGATACTGATCCCTTAGTTACCTTTTAGTCCCAATTAAAATCCCATCTCATATAATTTACTTTGTAGATAGTTGTTTTATTTTTCTTCCTATTTAGGTTGTAATCTCTTGGAAGGCAGGGACTATTTTTTGTCTCTTCATATTCCCAATGTTTATCACAGTATCTGACCCCTAGTAGGTGCTTAATAAATGTCTATTAATTGATTCATTGAGTCCCATTTTACTTCCTCCTATAAGAAAACTCTAGATTTATCCTGGGGATCTAAAGATGGATCTCCTGGGTCGGAGGAGAGTAGTAAATAACCAAATAGGATGAGAAAAGAAACCTAACTCTCATTAGCAGCAAGCTTTTCCCAGGACTGAAGCAAGTCTGGCCCACATGCATGGGTCTGGAACTAAGAGAGGCTTCTTTGTAAGAATGAAGAGGGTTCAGTGCCTTGGCCCCTCAGAACTCAGCAACAAGTTCTAATAATAAGCATGGAAAATCTCTGTGTATAGGCCACAGAAACTAAACAAGAAATCACCAATGTTCTCTCAAATTCAAAGGAAGAAACCTTTAGAAATCCTGCAGAGAAAAAGTAGGAGGCAAGGGTTCTAGGAAAAAGGATAATACTGAATGCCAATCCTTAGGAATTGATTCACATACAGTTGCTAATGGTCTTGCTTTGTCTTCCATAAGTAATTGATTGTTCTAGGACAGGAAAAAAATAGTTTTGAAGGGAGGTCTTAAAATCTAAAATGGTTTTACAATCTAAAGAATCAACTCTGGTAAATAATAATTACATTTAAAAAGTTTTCATTTTTCTCTGCACTGTTTTTGAAAATGTTATATAAATTGCTATTAATGTCCATGAATGACAAAGAATTGGGAGGCACAAATCTTGATTATTTCCTTTTTTGAAAATATTGGTTTAATGTCCACATCTAAGCTTCACCATTCTCCCCCTCACTATTTAAACTGGTATTTCTGACTGCATGTAAAAGAAATTCTGTTTTTGATGTGAGTGATAGGGGCTGGGACCATCTGCATAATGCTTTGGAGGAAATGAATGAGAATGTGTGGGGGTGGCATCTTGATCTCATGCCAGGAGGCAGGATTTGTTGGCACAGCTGCATGATCTGGCATTTCCAGATGTGAATAGAGTTGAAGTGCATCTAAAGTGCCAGAAAAGTGGAGGTGTCAGCCCCAGCAGATCCAATTCATGAAGTGAAAGACTTGGAATCCACCAAAACAGTTGTTTTGTTTCTTTTTAAGAGAGGCATGATGATTTTATTTATACTGGGATGAAATTCTCATCTTGATGTTGGCTCAGAAAACCTCTGACTTAAAAAAAAGTCACACTGGGTTTTAGAGTAAGCTTTTTGAGTGTTTAGACAACTGAGTTGCTAATTTTTCTGTTTAATTTTGCTTCCATTAATTCATTATTCATTCCTCTTTCCCTCCCCGGCTTCTCTGTCCTCCTTCCTTCCTTCCCTCTCATTGTGTCTCTCTTTCTCTGTATGTCTCTGTCTCTATCTCTCAAAAAAAATACACAACCCAAAAAACTTTATCAAGAAGCAATTTTTGTCAAAAGCAAATAGATATGAATGCACAAAAATTGTCTGATACTATCTTCTCTCTAAAGAAACCCTATTATATTCTTTATATTCTTTGCACAGGGAAAAAACCTTTAACAGAGTGCTTTTGGAGGGTACATGATACTCAGGTTAAGTAAAAAAAAAAAATCTTACTGTTGCGCTGTAGGTTCCCTGCCTACACTGTTCTCTAAAGGCCTCCTAGCATTTGCTGCAAAGTAATTGTTGGTCTCAGTCTCCAAAGAAGCTTAAACATGAGTTAGCTGAGAGACTTGATAACCCATCATTACAAACACCTCCAATATTGGGGTTTCTCTAAGTTAAATACAAACAAGCCTATGCTTTCTTGTAATTTTAGGAATTCATTAATCCCTTTTATCCTCTATTCTTGAGCACTCCATTCTCAATTTCACTCCTGTAAATCTTCTTATACTTAACAGGCAATGGTGGATTATTGTTCTTGTAGAGAATAAAACTTATATCTCACATATGCCCAGGATTTTGGCTTGGTTAAAATACCAAAAACTCTAAGAGCTATTTTTGAATAGAAGTTGGAAAATGATATATGATATGCTATAAATGAGAGCATGAAATAATCATGCTACATTACAATGATATAGGTGGAGCAGGACAGAAATACAGGGCTTTGCAAGTAGAACAGTAAGTTTCATTTAGTGAGTAATGTTAACACATTCAAGTTTTTCTATTTTATTATTTTGACACTTCATTTTTTTATTAGACAAAGGGATTAAAAAACCTTACTATGGAAGGAAAGTCAGATAGGAGATTGGTAAAGTGCTCTCAGTTTGCTGAGCTGCAGTTCAATTCACTGCTGAGCAAAAGGAGTGAAACTACCAGTTAATAGGACATTGGGTTATTCACTTAAGAAGGCAATTTCATATTTATTTAGTCCAATTTTTGTCTAATTCTGCTGCCTTTCTGAATGACTGGAAATGAGTGTTTCCAAGGTATATGGAGCTTTATCCAAAGAAAGGCATTTACTTCCTTGGTTTCACTTTTCACCTAAGTATAACAAGGAGGGTGGATTCAATGATGTCAATGTCCCCTTCCAGTTTCAAATTCTTTGACAATGTACTTGAGCCTGAACCGGGTTCCCTGTCTCCATTCCACCTTCTATCCAATCCAATCCATTTTCCAGAAAGCAAACAACATGAGCTCCCAAATAGCTTAGGTGGACTATGTGACTGACTGGCTCGGAAAACTCCTAGTGTCTGTAGCCTAACCTAAAGATATCATACTGGGAAGAAAGAAGATTAAGAGATTACCCAGGGTTCACATCCCATTTTGAAACCTCAAATAAACAGTGAAGAATTCAACAATACAGCAAAAGCAATGTTAGAAGAGAAAAACTGGAAAAATCCACCACAAAGAAATCCTTAAAGAGAAATGAAGACCACCAGATCATTGTTCTCCTGAAGTTGGAGCTACTATTGTCTTTTCACATAACCTGTATCTACATTGGCTGATGGTCATCTCATGTCCCTCCCAAAAGTTGCAGTTTTAGAGACAATCCTTTCACGGTCTCTGAGGGCAAATTGAGAGAGAAAGCAATGATGGGAGAATGAAGAACACACAGAGGGAGAGGAGGGTATAGGCTAATTAAAGGTCATTACCAATTATAGTTATGAACAATTTTAGAACTCTTATCAATGAATAACCAATCACAATTCCAGGAAGCAGCATTTTAGTTGAAGAAGAATTGTATCCTCATATGTAAAATGAGAAAGTTGAACTGCATAGGGTTTGATGTCACATCCAGTTTTGGTTCTGAGAAGAGAATGAGAGACAGCATGAAATAATGAACAGAACTAATCAACAAATGCCAGCGGGGGGAGGTGGGGGGGAGGGCACTTTATACATTTCCTCTTTGGGACTTATACTCTGAGGCCTTGCTATCCAGTTTGACAGAGGCTTTACCTGGTTCGTTCACTATTTCAGGAAGACCTCAGCCATGATTTGCTTTCCTCTGGATTTTCCATCTATCTTTCTCTACCTGCCTTCTCAATGTGGGCATACCCTGATTCTACTCTGCCCCTCCACACCCTCCTGATCATAACTATGATTGAATCAGTATTATCATTAGAGAACTAGTGTGTTCATCTATTCCCCTATGGCCTCACTTACCATCTTTATAAGTTTCCAGATCAAAGTACCCCTCTTTTATTTTTGTTATTTCTCCTATTAGTATTTGTTTGCTTGGTTTTGGGTTTTTTTTTTCAGGTTTTTGCAAGGCAAATGGGGTTAAGTGGCTTGCCCAAGGCCACACAGCTAGGTAATTATTAAGTGTCTGAGACTGGATTTGAACCCAGGTACTCCTGACTCCAGGGACGGTGCTTTATCCACTATATCACCTAGCCAGCCCCTCCTATTAGAACTTAAACTCTATGTGAACAGATACAATATTGTCAGGGATTCAGTTCATATCCTCAGGATTATTTAAATATGCAATAAGGTTTTTTCATTGATTCATTTAGTAAGCCAGTAGCTCCCTATTACCTCTACTATAAAATCAAAACTCCTCTGTTTAGCCTTTATGACCTTCCATAACCTAATCTTCAATTGGCATTACTTTCCTTTTCACTCTCCACAATCCAGTCTGGTCTTTTTACTATTCTTAACACAAAACATTCTTTTGCCCATCTCCATGTCTAGAGTGCCTGGAATGAACAACCTCCTTCAGCAACTTCCTAGAATTCATGTCCCTTGAGACTTAAGCACCCCAAACTATTTAATATTATATATATATATATATATATATATATATATATATATATTATATATATACAGAAATAATGTAGCATGATGATAGAGAGCTGGCTTCCAGTTCAGGAAGACCTGCTTTCAAGTTCCTTCTCTGATTTACATTTTCTATGTGACAAATTGCAGAAAAAGTAGATCTACATTGTAAGGAAAGTTTCCTTATCTGAGAGTTCTCTATAATATTGAAGTCACAAGTCCAGTCCGTATCCTACAATATATTCAAATAATTCATATGATGCATCTAGGTTCTGTTTCTTAATGAAGTTCTGTGAAATAGGTGATATAAATATGGAGTTTATTTTGATAAAGAAAATGAGACTCAGAAAGTTTTGGTGACTTTCCCCATGGTTATACTGGTGAGGAAATTATGGAGGCCAAATCTGCTAGCTCTTTTAACACCTTAAAAACACCTTTAACACTGCCAAACTTAATATCTCTGAACCTGGAAGTTAAAGACAATTTCAAAAAAGAAAGAGTAAGTCTTTATTAAATGGAATCCATTTTTCCCCCAAGTCCTTCAAGAATTTATTATGATTTATTATGAGAAAAAAGTGGGGGCACCTAGTTAGTACAGTGGATAGCACACTACTACTAGAGTCAGGAAGACCTGAGTTCAAATCAGGCCTCAGACATTTATTAGTTATGTGACCCTAGGCAAATCACTGAACCCAGATTACCTCCCTCCCACTCTGAAAAAAAAAAAAGGTATGTGAGTGTCCTAATTTAATCTACTGTTAAACTGATCTCTTTCAGATGAGAAAATCAGTAGGCATAACTCTAACCAGCCTCTTTGCTCTCCTGTCAAATTAGGATAACATTTGTACTCTAGGAGTTGGGATTCAAGCATTTACTAAAATCCAAGGCATCAGAAATGTGAGAACCTTTTGAATTTTCTTCCTTTTGTCTATCCACACTTCATCATATTGATTTCCACAGGCTCTGGTGGACAGATTCTAGTGACACTTTATCTCTAATACTACCAATTCAACAGAGTCAATCTTCTTTTAAAAAAAAGTTAATCGTTATTCAACTCAAATATGAGAAAAATATTGACTGTGGAGTATGAAAAGGACTTAAGGAGAACTAATTTTTCTATACGGAGTATGCTGTTGTTTAGTCATTTTTCAATTATGTGCAACACCTTGTGACCATCCTATACCTTGGCATAGATACTGGAATGATCTGCCATTTCTTTTTCCAATTCATTTTACAGATGAGGAAGCTGAGGCACACAGGGTTAAGGGGTTGGCCTGGGGTCACACAACTAATAAGTGTCTGAAGTTGAATTTGAACTCAGAAAAAGAGACTTTCTGACTCCAGCCTGAAGTGCTATCCACTGTACAAACTAGCTACCTCCCACGAGAATATGCCCTACTTCATTTTTTTACAAGGATATTAAATACTGAGGAGAATTGGTATTCAAAAGCCTGCTGCATCAGGAAAATAAAGTTAAACTGAATAAATGAATGAATGGATAGTGAAACTAAATGTAATATTTTCTTCTTTCCAGCCTGGCTAAGTATAAAGCTTTCAATCTCATTGTTTAGAACAAATGGACAACCTGGCTTCATTTTAGAATGCATATGTATGTGTCACATATATACTAAAATGAAACCAAACTGTACAATTGTTCATTTTGCCTTCTAATGTACAGAAGCTGTATGTTAGAATAATTCATGAGAATAAGTTTCTAAATTTTGTATATTTTACATTTGGCTCCTAGGACCTTCCAACAAATATTCGATCTAGACAGGAACACATCTACTACGACACAGGAGATGTAACAGCACACCCCCAAGTCAACTTTTGGGCTATTGACCTTTTCAACTATACTTTTAAACTGTCATAATGTATGTGTAGCATTTATCATATTTGTGAATCATTTATAATAACACATTTAGGTAGCTGTATTGGGGAAAGGGTGGTAATCAGGGAAGTTATAATCAATTTGATGAATTCCTTCAATCAATTTTTTTTATTTTATTTATGGCAATGGGATTAAGTGACTTGTCCAGGGTCACATAGCTAGTCAATTAAGTATCTGAGGCCAGATTGAACTCAGGTACTCCAAGGTTGGTGCTCTATTCATTGTGCCACCTAACTGCCCATTCCTCAATCAATTTGATGAGATTTCAGAGCATGTCAATTTGTTTATAGGAGGAGTTCTTAAACATTTTTGTCATGGTAATCTGATGAAACCTATAGGTCCTTTCACAGAATAATATTTTTAAATGGATAAAATCAGATTCATGAGATTATAAAGGAAATTAATTCTATTGAAATTCATTTATCTAAAGCTTCAAATCAAGTTCATGAACACCAGTTTAAGAATCTCTAGGTTAAGGGGCGGCTAGGTGGCATAGTGGATAAAGCACTGGCCCTGGAGTCAGGAGTACCTGGGTTCAAATCAGGTCTCAGACATTTAATAATTACCTAGCTGTGTGGCCTTGGGCAAGCCACTTAACCCCATTTGCCTTGCAAAAACCTGAAAAAAAAAACCTCTAGTCTGGAAAGACATCTAAAAGATACCTCCCAAGGAACATGTCCATTAGGGTAAAGGGAATTTCAGCTTTGAAAGCTAAAAAAGCACCTGAATTCAAGTGTTTGGCCACCAGACCCTCTAAGGAAAGATTTTTCTGATGCATGTGTTCCTTGGATAGAGAAAAGACTGCAAAGTTTCCTGGGCAATGTACTAACTAGAAAAAAAAAAACTTTCCAAATTTCACAGAGAGTGCAAGTGTGAGGCAAGGGAATATCTCTTCATTAGCTCCAAAAATATGATGGGAAGGGGGTAGCCTAAATCACAGAATTATAAATTTCCCTGTGCCAGAGAAAAATTGTAACAAATTGTCAAGGTGCTGTCCTTAAATCAAAATGAATTTCTCTCCGTTTAGACAGGAGGTGTCTGCTAGGTGACACAGTGGATTCAGTGGTAGGCTTGGAATCAGGAGGACTCTTCTTTCTGAGTTCAAATCCATTTACTAGACAGATATTATCAGACATTGACTAGCTTTGTGACCCCTAAATAAGTCACTTAACCTTGTTTGCTTCAGTTTCCTCACCTGTAAAATGAATTGGAGAAAAAAAAATGGCAAACCACTCCAGTGTCTTTGCCAAGAAAACCCCAAATGGGATCATGGGGAGTCAGACAGGACTGAAATAATTGAACAATAACACCAAAAATTGACTGAAGGTAGAATTGATGGACTATTTTTGAACATTCAGAACTGGACCTTGCCACTCAGGCTTTCTGAATCCTAAAACCAGTTCTACTAGATGGCTTATTGAATATGGCCTTTATATGTTACCTATTTGCACATTTGGCTTTTATCAGTCCTAGTTTGTCTTTCATCAGTTCCAGTCTTTTTTTTTTGATCCCACTTGTGGTTATTGAACACAAACAATAATTACTTTCTTGAGTTTTTAGAGGAAATAAATCAAATGCTTTGCTTCTCTCAAAAAACTATTTTATCTTTGCAGTTTAACCTATGGGAAACTTTTTTCCCCACATAGTTTTTATCTATCTATCTTCTAATTGCATAGCTATGAGATTGTATTTCTAAAGCCTTGAAATAAATCTCATTTACAAAGAATTCTATTCCCATTTTCCTCCTGGTGTGGTGTCTTTTTGTTATTATGCCAATCATATGATTAATTCTTCCTCTCTCTCCCTCTCTCCATACATACATAAATATATATTTTATATATATATATATATATATGTATGTGTGTGTGTGTATGTGTGTGTATGTGTATTCAAACACACACACACAAACACTGTATAGCTCAAGAAATAACTATCCAACTGAGAGCCCTGAGAAGAAAAATTAAAAAATACAGTAAATACAAAAACCACCAAATAATTACACTGAATTCCCAAAATATATATAACAACTGTATCCTTTGCCATTTCAAATCAGCAGCTGGATGAAGATTTATTGAGCTTTATATTTACTTGTGTCCTAGTAACAGTGTTTAACTTATAAATGTATAAAGTCTTGGGTGTTCTTAAATGCTTCAAGCACTCAATAAATAGACTAGGGTGGGACTAAGATAAGCTATCTATGGAAATGTGTTTCAACTTAAAGCTGTAGAAGTCAATTTAATAGCAATATTATATATAAAGAATTTCTTACTATAAAGTGAAATGTGGGCTTGGGCAGAGCTGATTCTCAGTGAAAAAAATAGCTAGGCTTTTGTTTTTTTCCTCCCTTTGAATTTAGTGGACTTAAGAAAAAGGAAAGGAAATGAAATGAATCCTCCCTGTACCACCTGGCTTTATTCCTTTTGTTTCTGACAACAGCAAAATAAAAGGTTTTTGAAAACTTAACACAATGCTGTAAAAATGGATCTGATTACCCTATAAACACTTTACTTATTCAGGTTGGGATTATTGGTGTGGCTTCTCACTCTAACCCCACAATTAAAATGAGCTGATCACAAAAACATAGAAACCACTGAATTCAAAATGGGAAGATGAGAAGTACTGAGGTTCAATTCAATTCAAATATTTATTAAGCAACTACTGTGTGCAAAATGTGCAAGCATACTTTTTGAAATCTGAGAAATCAAGGAAAAAACCACATAGGGCATATCACAGAATCATAGAATTAGAGAATTGGCAGGGATCTCAGCAGTCATCTACTCCAACCCACACATAAAAGTAATTCACATTATAACAGAACTGACATAGTGTTGTTTGCTTACACTTTATTTTAATTTTAATTTTATTATAAATTTATGGAGTAAAATAAGAATTTCTATAACAGTACAATTAAAAAAGATGACAATATATAAAACTGAAAATCTGCTGAACATAGCTTGCTACTCCTTTCAAATGTTCAAGAAAATTAATATGTTAATTTCTTTTTTTAATTTTTTTCCCCACCTCTGCTCTAGAGATGTCCACCATTGGATAAAAATAGGTATATGTATAAAATTATGCTATACATACTTCTATTTATCATTTTTTTTTTCAAGGGAGGAACCTACCAGTTCTCAAGGAGGGTCATTCCATTTTGGGGTAGTTATAATTGTCAGGAAGGTTTGCCTGACAATTTTAATCTTTGTTACTTTCATCCAACACTACTAGTTCTCTCTTCTGGGAGCAAGGTGGAACCTTAGTACATAGTGCCAGGCCTGGAGTCAGGAATAGTCATCTTCCTGGGTTCAAATATGGCCTCAGACAATTACCAGCTAAATGACCCTGGGCAATTCACTTCACCTTGTTTGCCTCAGTTTCCTTTTACATGTAAAATCATGTAATATGAGATGAAGAAAGAAAATGATAAGCCACTCCAGAGGTCATGAAGAGTCAAATGGACTGAACTCTGCCTTCTGGGGTCAAAGAGAATAAGCCTAATCTGTTCTTTACGTGACAGTCTTTCAGAAGACAACTCTCATAGTCCCCCCTGAGTCTTCTCTTCTTCCAGGCTAAATTTCACCTGAATCTCTAACTAATACTCATTTGACACAGATTCAAAGCCCTTTCTTTACCATCTTGGTTGCCTTCCCCTGGTCACTCTCATTTATCAATCTTTCTTGAACTTTGGTGCTCAGAAGAGAACACAATATTCTAGATGAGTTCTAGAGAAAGGAAAACAAAACAAAATAAAACAAAACAAAACAAAACAAAGAAAACAAAACAAAGAAAAGAAAAAAGAAAAGAATAGAAAAGAGAAAAGAAAGGGGAGGGAGACACAGAACAAGTCTATGAAGAAAATGTGTTTCTGAGTGTAGTAAATGGCTCATAAATACTTAGTCCAGAGTGATTAAAATGGCTTTTATTAAGATGTCTTAGAAAAAGGGCCACCTCTCTCAAGGGGAGAGGGTCCCCAAATCCCAGAAATGCTATGTCTTATATGCACTTTGAAAGACTTGGTCACTCCCCCTCCCCCTTAGTGCCATTCATCAGCTGGGGTCACAATCTCACTGATGCATTCACCCCCATACATTTTCCCCAACACTGCTCATCATACTAATGAGCACAGGGGTGGGAACAGTAATCTCTTTGCACATGTGCAAAGGAGAAGGTTGCAGACTCTAGGTTAACTCAAAATTGTATGGAGCAGACCTGCTCTAATCCCAGAATTTAATCAGGTTGAGGCTAAATCTTTTGTCTTAACTCACATATAGGCATCAATACCAGCCTCAAGTGAACTAACAATGTCCCTTCACTTTCTTGTAAAAGTCAAACAAACTCACATATTCCTCACACTGAGGAATATTACATTTGAGAACATTTCAGTGTAGCTCAGCCTCCATTCAAAAGCAGATTGCCTGCAAGCTATCCTACTTGCAAGGAACACAATGGATCAGCATGCATTCAAAATCAACTCCTAAACTTCTAATGATATATCTCTTTACCATATCAACCAGAAGAAATGTATTTCAAAGCAAAAGCCACTTAAACAACATACAAGATAAATAAGAAAGAAAATGCTCTCATTAAAAGAAAGGTAAATACCTCCACACATTCACCCACCATAAAACAGAGTGAAAATATGTAAACAATAGACATAGTCTAGTAATATGTGTTGGCAAATGAACTTGCTTAAGCAAAATTCAGAACCAAAACAATTTAGTCCTTCCATACCAGGAGGAACCCCTCTTTATGACCATTGCTACTGCTTTCTCTGTTACATTGCAAACTACTAGTTCAAGCCTCTAATGTCTGTTCTTTGTTGATCTTCTGCAGATTTCTGCTATGGCCATCTAGTCTTTAATTGGTTCTTTGATGAGTGTACACTGCACTCTGTTGGTTTTCATTTAATTTTAGTAGCTTTGAGGTTGTTGTTCAGTCATGTCAGATTCTTCCTGATTCCTTTTGGGGTTTTCTGTGCAGAAGTCCTGGAGTGATTTCCCATTTCCTTCTCTAGGTCATTTAACAGGTGAGGAAACTAAGGCAAACAGGGTTAAGTGAATTGCCCAGAGTTACACAACTAGTATCTGTGGTCATAACTGAACTCAGAAAAATGAGTCTTCCGGACTCCAGACCCAGCACTATTCACTGTAACAACTACCTTTACCTCTGAGGAAACTTCTCCCAAAAAGAAGGGTCTCAGGGGCAGCTAGGTGGCACAATGGATAGAGCACCAGCCCTGGAGTCAGGAGTACCTGAGTTCAAATCCAGTCTCAGACACTTGACAATTACCTAGCTGTGTGACCTTGGGCAAGTCACTTAACCCCATTGCCTTGCAAAAAAAAAAAGAATAAGACTCAAAATCACACACAGCTTATCATCAGAGGTTTTTGGTCTAAAACTGTATACCTTTTTAACTACTTTGCTTCTGTCTTAAAATGTCACTCTCTGAGTTCATAGTAAATGCTCAAGGTATTCATCTGACCTTCATTTTAAATCACATAATGCATTTGGTTGTTAGCCTGAGTCCAAACACTTCAACCCAGGAGCTTTACTTACCAAGATAAAGCAGTTCTGGACCTTATTCCTATCAGGCGTCAATACTGTTGATCTCCTTACATAAATGCTTGTGTTATGAAAGATCTCATTGATATGGGAATGGAGTAAAGCATAGCTATTATGCCTTCTCATTTTGTGTGATTATTATCCATATCTTTCTGCAAACCTTCCCTAGAGGATCTCCCACAACACACACACTAGAGACTTCTATTTCTCTGGGATTTTTTTTCATATTTTATGCATATTGTATAACATTTGGGAAGTCCATCTGCTTTTTCTACTCATACATGATAATAGACCATATTTTATATCACTTCTTATGTGGCATCATGGGAACATGCATCAATCTATTTATACCATCATATTCTCATTTCTCTTTGAAATTGCATTCCTTCTAGAATCATGATTCACAGCCATGAAGTTATGCATTTTTTAATATGCTTTTGTGTCCTTATATAGGTGGGGTCATAGATTCCAATACACTAACTTCCCCATGTTCTCTTCCTGCTCTTCAATTCAGGGCTCATCCCATTGCCTATCTGCAAAGTCTTTCAAAGATCCCTATAGTGTTGAATGAATTCAAACAGCTTCTTATCAAATAATCTGGAAAAATCTATACAATACCCATTCCTATTCCACTAGATTTTTCTGATGTGTATTTCTCACTCAAAATAACTGGTTTGGTGCCTCATCCTTAACCCTAACCCTAAACTATAACAATATTATAGTGTTCTAGAATCATCATATCATTTACAAAGAACTTATGGAAGATTTTCACTGATAATTCTACTGATAACTCTGCTTGGTACTGTTTCATGTCCTGATTGAACTTGATGCTCAGAATTTCTGAGAGATCTTTAGGTTCAACAGTTCTTTACCATGTGTTCTTGTATAATCTGAGATCATGTGCAGGAAACACTTTATTGCTAGAAAGGGTGAACTTTTTTCATCAAATAAAATCGGGGATGTGAGGGAACTTGTTATGGAGGGCTTTGATTTTTTTCAGTAAAGTACTAGCTAGTTTATCTGCTAATATAGAGTAAGGCTTAATATAGAGTAAGGCTTTATGAGAAGTGAAGGCTTAGAAAACTTGCTGTGTGAGGGTGACAGAGAACCTTAGAAAAGAATGAAAGGATGACTCAAAGTGAGGGCCAAGTTAAAATTAATTATGAACTAACAATAGATTCAGTTAGCATAGTTTTAGAATATCAGTTTATGGCAGTTCAGGATCAGGAATAGAGAAAGAAGGAGTATGAACTTTAAATATTTTCAAGGAATTAATGACAGGACAATGGTCAAGGCAATCAGGGATAAAGAAGAATGAATGTTTGAAGTGTTTAACTATAGAGTCAAAAGTGGAAACTGGAGAGAGTGGAGTGGATTAGGAACAGGGAAGTATAGATAGCTTCAACTTCACAGAGAAGACAATAGGGTTTGGAGAAGTAAAACAGTGGAGAAAATGAGGGAGTAAAGAATTATAAGAAAAAAAATTTCAAAATTCATGATCACAGAAGTGGAACAATTAGTGGTGATGATGTGCACAGTATAATCACTGTAGACATCAGTGGCAAAGGAAGTGTGCTAGGGTCAACACAGGACAGGGCAAATAAAGGTAGAGTAGAAATGGAGCTCATAGGAATTATGGAAGTTTATCTTTGGTTTGGAAGATAATAGCAATAAGAATCTGAAGCAGCTAATATAGACAGATGGAATAAGTATTAAACGAATAGAAGTTGGGAATTAATAATGATAGAATGAGAATCTGAGAGTAATTCTAAAATTAGCTATGGAACTTCAGGATTTGTAAGGTGTTTGCTATATTTATCTCATTTGATCTTCACAACAACCCTGGGAGGTAGGCGCTATCATTATTCTTATTGTTCATATAAAGAACTGAGGAAAAGAAAGGGTAAATGATAAAAGAAAGGCTAAACATAGTCATATAACTACTATACATCTGAGATAGGATTTGAACTCAAACTTTCCTATCTCTGAAGTCAATGCTATATCCACTATACCAAGCTGCATCAATAGTTAGCAATGAATTTTAAGGTTCTTCCACCTAGCCCAGAGTATCAGAAGGCAAGAAGAAAAACAATCAACATGGGAGAAAATGGACTAGCATCTTGTAGAGAAAGGTTTCCCTATGGGGAAAAAGTGGATATAAAATAAGAAGAAAAAATCCATAATGAAGAGGAAATTTATCTAAATAAGATGGGGATGTATAAGAATGAGCATGTAGGGAGAAGTAGTAGGGAAAGATGATTTCATCTTCAATAGATGGTAATGGAATCACAAGAATTAAGAAAATAGGAAGTGTGAATTTGGTACAATTGGTAAAGTAAAAGGAGATCAGGTATACAGGAGATCAGAGCAGAGCATACTACTATGGACACCACTACTACCCTTTGTGATTACTTGTAGATAGGGGATGATAAATGAATTGAATATGGTTGCCTGGGACAAATGATCTTTTTTGACAAAAGAACCTTTAGACCACCATTATATTGGGTGAAATCACATGACAGAAGAGGTCACAAATAGTCAATACACTGTCATTATAACAATCTCAAGATTATAATAAAAAGGAATAGAAGAGTGAAACAACAGATTAATCTCCACATGAGTAAGAATTGTAATTATTTCCATTGAGTTCCACTCCTGTAGTCATTCTCTTTCTCTTAAAATGTCTTTATTCCCTACAGAGTCTTAATTAGGTGTTTAATGTTTGTTGTTTTGTATACAATGTTTGTTGAATTTTTCTCTCTTATGCGTCAAAAAAATTGTGGAAACTTGGATTTAGATCTACCAGGAATCTTAGATAGCATCTAATGCCCTTCATTTTACAAATGAAAAAATTGAGGTCTAGAAAGGTAACTCTTACCCAAGTTCATCCAGGTGATTGCTGCTGCTATTCAATAGTTTCAGATATGTCTGACTCTTTATTTCACCATTAGGGGTTTTTTTGGCAAAGAAACTGGAATGGTTTGTTATTTCCTTCTCCAGTTATTTACAGATGAGGAAACTGAGGCAAAAACAGTTAAATGACTTGCCTAGGTGTCTGAGCTCACGAAGATTAGTTTTACTAATTCTAAGCTAAGAGCTCTAGTCAATGTACTATCTGTCATCCAGGTGACAGAGGAGGAATTTGAATATTGGTTCTTTGACTTAAAAACTAGTGTTTTTCTCATCTCTGTCTTTATATGACATTTACTGTCACTTCATAAATTTAGATTTCTGGATGCAACCTTTAAAAGTGGTTGCATACCATACAAAACATTTAACCTGAACATAAAATGGTTTCTCATCAGGTAGCAATAAATATTTTGCTTACCTTTCCCTTAGTTTAAATTGCTTGAGTCAGAGATGGGTATCTCTTCACATCTCCTGTCCTCCAGTTTTTCCTCCCATACCTTCAAACATAAATGTATAACCATGAATTTTTCAGAACAATATTTTTACTATAAAAATAATAAGTTTAACTAATCATTTTTAAGTGATGATGAGGAGGGAACTTTACAGGAAACAGTGACTAAAATATAATTTTGAACCTTTATCATTACCTTTCTCCTTTTCAAATAACTCTAACTTTTTATATGATATTTGCTACTAAAGTATCTTTGGGAACTTTTATTCCCCCCACCCCAATAATCTTCAAGAACTCCAGGTGCCAATCAGAAACCAAAGTAAAAAATTGAGGAGATTCAGGGCTTCTGTTATATAAGCTGAATATTCATTGAACTGTTCAGGTACCTTTTAAAAGACAAATTTAGCATTTCACTTATTTCTTTGAATACTACATCTTCCTAACCATGATTACCAGTGGTAATATAGACATAACTCTGGGACAGTAATCTAAGAAGCTGGTAGTGTAGGCATGTTTGAGTCTACTGACTGCTATAATACAGAGCTGATTTGTCTGGGAAAGGTCGGGGTGAGGACAGGTCTGAATATTGAATACAGTTCCTAAGAAATCAATGCAATGGGTGGAGGGGGATGGTTATGGTGTTTAGATGATTCCCTTTTGTCCTCCTTGTTATTTTAAAATAAGGGAAATATTTGAAAGCACCTCTGCACAAAAAAAAAAAAAATATTGCCATATTTCCATTTATAAGACACACCTTAATTTTTGGGCCCGAAATTTTAAAAAAATGTATTACACAGTTACTGAACTCATTTTATTCATCATGAAATTCATACAACTCCTCAACACTGTCAAAACTCCCATTCATTAGCTTGTCCTCATGAATCCCTCTGTCTTAGGAGAGGCTCTGATGCTTTCCTGCCTGTACTCTGCTCTGTGGTTAACCGCAAGCACTCCCTGGGCAAGTCTGGGGCATGGATACATTCCTAGTCCATTCCCTTTCATGAACTTGAAACACCAATTTTATCCTTCTTTGAAATCAGCAATTCTTCTTGTCTCCTGCTGAACCATCTTTGTGGACAAAGGAATTCCAATTGCCCTTTTGTTCTTCAATCTATCTCTTCAATTCCCTCTCTAAATCAGGCCATTTGTCTGACTTGCTCTCATGACTTTCTTCAGCCATGGTGTTTTCAGTAGTGTTTCTTCTTCCTGTAGCCAGGCTCAGATTGTTTCCTCAGTTGGAGAAGGACCAAACTCATGTTCAGCAGCTCCACGTCCATTCACTTTTGCAAACTGAATCACCTTTAACTTGAATTCAACATCGTATGAAAATTTTTTCTGAGCCATTTCTGGGTAGAACATGGCAAAACATAAGCTAAAATACCAGTAACAAATGAGAAGCAAGGAGTGCAAAGACAACAAGGGCAAACAAAGTGCAAGTAAAAAAATAATCTACAACCACTGTATAAGACATTCCCAGTTTTTAGACCCAAAATTTTTTGGGAAAGTGTGTGTCTTATACATGGGGAGATATGGTAGCTATGTCAACCTCCTTCCCTACAAGAAGAATGAGACATGCTTCATTGCTTAGCAGTGTTTGATAAGTGTTTAATAAATTGTTTTCATTGGTTATTTAGAAAAGGGTGGGAACAAAAGATTAGAGTTCAAGTCAATGATACCTCCCTTTTAAATTTTCTTTTCCCATTTGAAGCAATGGAATACAAATGCTAACTAAATAAGTTCTGTAATGGCCCATTTGGAAAACCAAATCATGGAATCAAGTTGGAATAAGGTTTGATTAACTATAAAGGAAACAATTTATATCTGTAAATATTATTCTTGTCGGGGAGGCTAGGTGGCACAGTGGATAAAGCACCAGCCCTGGAGTCAGGAGTACCTGGGTTCAAATCCAGTCTCAGACACTTAATAATTACCTAGCTGTGTGGCCTTGGGCAAGCCACTTAAACCCATTTTCCTTGCAAAAACCTAAAATAAATAAATAGATAGATAGATAGATAGATAGATAGATAGATAGATAGATAGATAGATATTATTCTTGTCCTCTGTCTCCTGCTAATTTCTTATTAAAAAAAAAACAACATGTTTCTCTGTAGGAGTGACAGGGTAAAGTGACAGCATTTTATTTAGTTTGAAATCAAACATTCTTGCTGATTTGTCCTTAACCTTCCCTAGCATCATAGTGCTCTGGAGCTACTTATCTTTCAGCAGATGTTTCCTTCTATCATTCTTTCATTTAGTCCCTAGGACTGCATGGAGGAAAAGAAAGATACAGTATTTTCGCAATTCCTTGTTTCAAGCTTTCTAACATCCTTTATTCTGTTTCATGAGAAGACAAAAGAAATGTACTCAATAGTGTAATGGCATTGAGAGTGCTAATCAGCTTCACAATTTTTTTTGCCAAAAAGAAAATTAATTTCGCTCTTTATTCTCTGAGAAGTTAAGCATGATCCTTACTACCATGACCAGACCAGTACTATCACCTTTCTTGTTCAATGACTGCTAAATTGAAACTCAGTACTAATAGCTTTATGACTTAGTTGTCATAGCAACATTTAGCAGTCTATTCTGTTATACAAATCACTTTGTTGAGAGTACTACAAGAGAATCTATAATCTTTTATAAAGTATCTTGATGAAAGTTGTAGTTTTATTACTTCAACTCTTTAAATTTTTTTGATATCTATTGTTTTTATGTCACCTAAAATTCCATCTGTATCACTTTCCCTCTCCAAGAGAGAAAGTGAGAGTTATCCTAAGAAACACAGAATATTTAAGCGAAAATAATTTTTTTAAAAAAAGAGAAAAAAATTAACAAATAATACAATGAAAAAATCTGAAAATATGTCTTGTTTCACATATAGGGACTCCCTATGCCTCTAAAAAATGTGGCATGTGTATGGTATAGTCTCATATCTTTTCTTTGAGTACCATGCTTGGTCTTTATAATTCTGCAATTTTTTTTCATTATTTCTGATAATATTATTGTAAGCATTGCATATATTGCCTTCTTGGTTATGCTTACTTCATTTTGAATAAGTTTGTGTAAATCTTCCCATGATCCTCTATATTCTTCATATTTATCAGTTCCCTATAGCACAGTAGTATATCATTATGTTCATATACCACAACTTTAGAAAAATAGGGAGCCAATGGGTATCTATTTTCATTTTAATTGTTTGTTGCCATGAAAAAGTGCTATTAAAGATATTTTGGAGTATTTAGGGACTCTTTTTACTAATAATATGTTCTGACTATATGTCAGAAGTTGAATATTTGGGTTAAAGAGAGTAGACATTTTACTCATTTTACTTGCATATTTCCAAATTATTTTTCATGGCAGTTGTATTGATATACAACTCCACCAAAAATATGTTAACATTTCAAAACCCCTTCAACAATTACTTGTCTCATATTTTGTTATCTTTATCAATTTTCCCGGACTGAGATGAAACTTTAGGATTATTTTGATTAACCTATATCTTATTATTAGAGAGTGTTGGAGCTTTCTTACCTTAGATTTTGTGTTTTCTTTTCCAGTTGGTCAATTTTACTTTTAGTCTTCTTTTTTTTTTTTATTTGGTCATCTTTCTTTTTAAAGGAGTTGTTTTCTTCAATAAATTTTTCATAATTCTCCTGCATAGCTTTCATTTCTTTTCTCCATTTTTCCTTCTTCCTCTCTTCTTTGGTTTTTAAAATCACTTTTGAGCATTCCCAAGAGGTCTTTTTTGGATTTGAGACCAATTCATAAACTCCTCTGAGGTTTTACTTGTAGGTATTTTGTCACTACTTTCCTCTTCTGAGGATGTGTTATCAGCCTCATCAGAAGAGTAGCTATCTATGTGTGGTTAGTGCTCATTTTGGTATTTTTGGTCATTTTGATATTGAGCTCTACTCCTGGGGATCAGGGAATAGAGCCCCAAGCTTTTTGTGCTAGGGTTGGAATCTGGTCCCTGACTTACCACTTCTCTATGCTGATACCTATGCAGTGGTTTGTTCCCTGTGTTAGGGTAGCCCACCCTAGCCCATCTGTTGCACCTCCATTTCCAGAGCTGGAACTTTATCTTCTGAGCTGGGGTTGGATAAAAGGAGACATGAGAGCTGAAGTTTTGAGCAAGACTCAGCAAGTCAGTATTGATAGACCTGTACTGAAGTTCTTCCACAATATCTTGATTTGAGAACTTGTTTCACTTTTTTTTTTTCTGAGATCTTTAGTATTTATGTATAGGCTCCATTTAAAGTTGTTTCAGGAAAAATTCTAGGAGGTTTCTAGTTTGGGATCCCCCAATTTGGAGCATTCTTTCATGTGGTTATTAATAGCTTGGAATTATTTTCATGACTCATTTTAGTTCATATCCAGTGATTATCTGTTGAGAATATATTTTAGTCATACATTTTTTGTGTAAGTTATCTTTATATCCAATCCTTATCAGGGGAAATCTGAGGCAAAGATTTTTTTCCCAGTCAATTTTTCTCTTGTTCTAGATGCATTTATTTTATTAGTTTAAAAGGTTTTTTTCACTTTCATGTAATTAAAATTGTTTTTATCTCTTATAATTGCTGCTATGCCTTGTTTGTTTAAAAATACATTTCCTACTCAAAGCTGTAAAAAGCATATGATCTGCTTCTCTTCTAAGATTTTTATGGCATGATCTTTAATTTTCATTTTGATTATCCATTTTGATTTTATTGTGTAATATGTACTCTGGTGTTGTTCTAAACCTGGTGTCTAAACTCAAGTGCCAAATTACTTTTCAATTTTCCTTTCATGAAATATGGAGCTCTTTCCTAAGAATTTTAGATCTTCCAGTTTATCAAACTCAGTTATTCTCTGAGTCATTCTCTCTTGTCTATTTTTCCATTTTAACCAATACAAAGTGGTTTCAAACACTCCTGTTTTATAATATAGTCTGAAGGACTGGCCAATATGACCAGAAAGGATAATGATCATTGTTGAAAGGGTTGTGGGAAATCTGGGACACTATTACATCGTTGGTAGAGCTGTGAACTCATCCAACCTTTCTGGAGAGAAATTTGGAACTATGCCCAAAGGGCAACAAAAATGTGTTTACCATTTGATCCAGCAATACCACTACTGGGTCTGTACCCTAAAGAGATGATGAAAAAGGGTAAAAAAAATCATTTGTACAAAAATATTCATAGCAGCCCTGTTTGTGGTGACAAAGAATTGGAAATCAAGTAAATGTCCTTCAGTTGGGGAATGGCTTAACAAACTGTGGTGTATGTATATCATGGAACACTATTGTTCTATTAGTAACCAAGGAGGGATGGGAATTCAGGGAAGCCCAGAGAGATTTGCATGAACTGATGCTGAGTGAGATGAGCAGAACCAGAAAAACACTGTACACCCTAACAGCAACATGGGGGTGATGATCAACCTTGATGGACTCACTCATTCCATCAGTGCAACAATCAGGGACAATTCGGGGCTCTCTACAATGGAGAATGCCATCTGTATCCTGAGAAACAACTGTGGAGTTCGAACAAAGACCAGGGACTATTACCTTAAATTTAGAAAAAAAAACTGATATCTTATTGTCTGATCTTGCTATCTCATACTTTATGTTTCTTCCTTAAGGATTTGATTTCTCTCTCATCACACTCAATTTGGATCAATGTATGCCATGGAAACAATGCAAAGACTGACAAATTGCTTTCTGTGGGGGTTGGGGGGAAGGAAGTAAGATTGAGAGAAAAATTGTAAAACTCAAAATAAATAAAATCTTTAATCTTAAAAAATAATATAGTCTGAAGACTAGAAGTGGTATTCCTCCTTTTTTACATCAGTGCAATTGAAACAAATTTCATATCTCATTTCCCGGTTTCTCATGGTATTGTAAATTTGTTGTTTCTAATCTCTTTGTTCTAAAAGAAGGCTATGTGTTATGATGTAAAGAAAGCTGGATTTGAAGGACCTGACTTCTAATCCTGCCTCAGCTTCTTCTCCTGGGTAAAGTAGTCACCCTATTGGTACCCAAGTTTCCTTGTCTGAAAGACAGAAGAAAGTGAGGTTTAGAGAACTTCAAAATCCTGTGATTTTTATCACTTTTTTCAGTTTTCCAATTTTTTACCTTTTTTTTAAAACCACAACTTCCCAGTAAAAAATATAAACCTATCACACACAATGTACTGTAGCTTGATATTATATAAACTGTGTACATATATGTATCAACATATAAATATTTATTCTATTAACAGCAACTTTTTACTTTGAAAAATCTGGTCTCACATGATTCAGTACTTTGTAATTCTTAGTTTTCAATAATTTTAGCACAATATATTCAGTTTGAATCAAGAAAAATTTATCAAATTTGTACATGTAATAAGGTACTATGCCAGGCATTAGTGATACAGAACCAGGTACAACACATTCTTAGTTTTCAATGATTTTAGCACAATATATTCAGTTTGAATCAAGAAAAATTTATTAAATTTGTACATATAATAAGGTACTATGCCAGGCATTAGTGATACAGAACCAGGTACAACACATTTTGAACCTAAGGAGCTTACAACTGGGGGAGATTAGGAAACAGGAAAGCAGAGTCAGGAAAAAAAATAAATAACTGATCCAATAAAAATGAGCACAAAAGAGCAATTCAGGCAAATTATTTTGAAAAATTTGAGGATGAAGAAAGATGTCAATTATTAATCTTTATCCTATTTATACCTAATTGGGAAGCAAGTTATAATGCATGACCAAAGATCATAAATCCAAATATATATATATATATGTATATATATATATATATATATTAGATATTATTACTTCTGAAATTAAAATAGTCAATGTATGTCAAGGGTTTGATGTTCTTTGATGACTGAATGGAAATGAAGAACATCTGCTTTCAGTGCAATGAACAAATTAAGCATTAATGGGACCAACTAAAGAACCCAAAGACATCATGTTTGAATTCTAAGTTCTCTGTTTAAAAAAAGAAAAATAAAGCAAAAGAAATTGCTTATAGCAGATATTAATAGTCAAGCAAATCAAATTCCCTTTTTTTATCATGTTAAAAAAACTATTTCATTCTATATCTTGAATCTATCAGTACCCTGTCCAAAGAGGGCAATCATGTTTCATAATCAGTTGTCCAGAAACATGGAAACATTGATCATATTTCTTATAGCTTTAAAAGGTGTTTGTTTTCACAGGATTGTTTCATTCTTTGTCCATTTGTACAAGTCTTCAGAAAGTTTCATTTTTTAATAATATTGATACTACAGTATACATTGTACTTCTGGTTTTGCTTACTGCACTGTGAATCATTTCCTATAAAGTCTTTCCATATGCTTTTGAAAATATCCATCTCTTAATTTCTTTTTTTTTTTTTTTTACTTTTAGTTTTTGCAAGGCAATGGGGTTAAGTGGCTTGCCAAAGGTCACACCGCTAGGTAATTAGTAAGTGTCTGAGGTCAGATTTGAATTCAGGTACTCCCGACTCCAGGGCCAGTGCTCTATCAACTGCGCCGCCTAGCTGCCCCATTTCTTAATTTCTTATACCACAATTATATTATTACATTCATATGCCACAATTTGTTCAGCCCTGTCCCAGTTTAATGGGAATTTTTATGGCACTGCAATTTTTTTCTCATCTCAGAAAGAAGTGCTAAAGACAGTCAGACAGATAGGTAGGTTACATATAGGATTTTTAAAATCATTTTAGAGTATAATTACAGCAGTGATATAATTGTTTATCCATCTCCTGTCCCCTTCGCATTAGCAGACTCTCTTCTCTCTTCTTGGCTTAGAGTATTCCTGCCCCCCTCACCCCCACCCTGTTTCTGGTCATCTTCAGCTGTCTTCAAGACTCAGTTCATGTGCTTCCTCCTACAAGAGTACTCTCCTGATTTCTCCTGCTTACTAGTGCTACTTCAACAACTATTTTGTATATATTATGTATGGATTTTTTTTATATTTTTATGGATTTTGTATTTCTTTTTCTGAGTATATATGATATCTCATCCTTTTTCTTTTTTAAACCTTTGATTTCATCAGTGAGGGAGTCCCTGTTAGGAATTTCAAATTCCAATGCACATTAGAACTTTCTCTACAACTTCTACTCTTAGAGAGTTGTCTGGGACACTGAGCGGTTAAGTGATTTTCCTAGAGTCACACAACCTGATCCCAGATCCAAGTCTTCCTGACTCCATTGTTAGTTATCTCTCTATTGCTCCACACTTCATGGTCACCCAAAATATTTAACTTATTAATGAATGAACGCAAAAAGAATATTTAGAAGTAATAACTAGAGAGTGTTTATGCCTTCTTGGTTATGCTTACTTCATTGTGAATAAGTTTGTGTAAATCTTCCCAAAATGCTGAAATGAATTAATTTAAACATAAATGTAAATGTAAATAGTTTACTATGCAATTTTGTTTGGTTGCATATATTTTCCAAAATGCATTTTTTTACCTAAAGAGTATAAACCATATACAATCTCTGACTTACTATCATAACTGTAGCAAAAAAGATACCACAGAGAAGAGTTTAAATTTCAGTTGTCATACTTTCTAGTTGCAGGTCCATGGATAAGATCACCAGATTTCTGGGATCCTCAGTTTCTTCATCAACTAAATGAAAATGATAGCTGTATTACCTGCCTCACTAAATTGCAATGACAAAAACATTTAGTAAACCTTATAGCATGGTTGATGATGGTGATTGATGATAATGATGATGATGATAATGATGATGATGATGATGATTCTCCTGAAAGTTCCTCAGGCAGAAATTTTACTATAAATTCTTTCTTGAATACAAAGAACTAGCAGCGAGACCTTGGATTAGAGTCCTTGGTGTAGAATAGTTTTGCCAGTCTCAATTAATTTTCATTAAATGACTATAGTGAAAACATAATCTTGGTTTTGAATTCAACAGTTGTACAGAATAGTTTAAGAATTTTTTTAATCAAGAAGACCCTATGCAATCAAGGAATATTACTGACATCACAGGAATATACTCCAAGACAGACAGACCTGGCCATCAGCCAGAAAGCATTACATATATTGGACAAAGTGTTAGTGTGCATTTCCATTGCCTTTATTCATAGTGTTTTTTATTTAATGAAGACTCTCAAGTGCCATCTTCTTAAATAAAAAAAAATCTACTGAGAAAAAAACATCATTGATATAATCTTTGTTCCGGAGTAATTGTATTAGAAAAAAGCCTAGGTTGCTTCAAGGGGTGTCATACATTTTTGTAGGGAAATCTCTCTAGGGAAGAGTAGTGACACCTGGCAACATTTCTCCATTTACAAATGCATCACCTACAGTGTGACAGAAGACTATATAAATCAACAAAAATTTATTAAGTATTTACTCTTCTTCATGCACTACGATAAGAACTAAAAATAGCAATACATGTAGAAAGACAATCCTTGCCCTTAAGAGCTTGCATTTTATGGAGAAATACAATATTGAAAAAGTAACTAAAAAGAGAGAAGGTATTCACATAGGGTCATGATCCAGAGATAGTCCAGAGGGTCAGGGATAGATGCTGCAGAGAATAAAGACATGGCTGGCCTGAACATTTTCCTTAAAATGTGGTGCTTGGAGAAGTCAACTGATCAAAGAAAGACCCAGGAGCAAAATATGGGAAAGTCAGGGGAGGAGCAGATTTCCGGGGTAAGAAAGCTGCCAGAGAAAAATGTCCAGACAATCCATAGGAGAGCCTGGAGAGGATCTGAGTTAAAGACGAAATTAGACCTCATTTCACTTTGCTACCAACCAGTCTATGACCCATCCTGCAAACACTCTACTGGGTTTCTGTTACCAACCCTTGACTCAATTCTTCTGGCTTCTTCTTTCACAGAGAGCTTTATGGAGTAGGTGAGGTAGGAGTCCACATTAGTCATATCAAACTCAAAGAGAAACCAAGGTCACAAGTCAGTGCATAGGGATCTCTGATGACCATATATTGACTTCATTTTAAAATGTAATGCTACCTATGTTTTAATATATATTTATTTTGTTAACTCTTCCCATACACACTTCTGTAGTTAGATTACTCAGCATTCATTCTCCTCATGTTTCTGTTTCTGAATCCCTTGGGCCCTCCACTACATTCTCTACCCTAATCCCTAGAGTCCCTTGCCCAAACATTGAATTAAAATAAAGAAGGCAGAAATCCTGGGCTAAGGAAAAGCAAATGCTAGAGCTTCAAAACATTCGAATTATTTGGACAGACATCTAAACCTTTAAAATGACCTTAACTCTCCAACCAGCATTCTGATGTTTACCCATTGCTAATTATAAATCAACATTCAGCAACCACAACATACCCACCCATCTGTTTCACACTAGCCTCTTTACAGACTTGTTTGCAGAATTCTTTGGGATACTATTTACTCCAAATTTCCAGTTATGTTTCATATTAAGTGTCAGAGGATTAGGGACCTTGGGAAAAGGTGTACATGGGACAGAAACAGAATGTTTAATCCCTGTAAATATTGGCAACAAATATCATTATTTATTTTCATGCAAATAGAAAAAAAAAATCTTGCACTTGATGTTTGCCTTTGTAGCAGACTCTGGAGATGGTCTACAGTTAGCCAGTTAGGTTAAAAAATGGGCTAAAGGGTCTTTGTATAATTACTTTTCTCATCGAGGTATAGTAAGTACAGGGGTATGCTGGTAAATATTTAACAATCAGCTCTCTGAAAAAAAGAGGGAGATACTTTTATGTTTAACTTGCACATTTTCTCCATATATATTCTTAAATCTAGACAACCATCAAAATAATAAACAAAGCACAGATTTGTGGTGTTTTTCAATTTCTTAGGTGTAAATATTGACACTGAAAATTTAACAATCTGCTCTTATGAGTTGTGTGGAGTTGACTCCAGATCATCTTTGAAAGTGTAATGTTGGGTAATGGTATGCTTTATTTCCTCATCATGACATAGGAATAAAACAGCTTAGTGAAGGAGCTGGAGTCAAGTGACACCACCTCCCCACCTCCCACCCCCCCCAGGTCTGAATTCAAATCCTACCTCAGATTCTTATTAATTGTGAGTTTTAGTCACTAAACTCCCTTTACCGCTAGTTAACTCATCTGTAAAATAAGTATAATAAACCATTTTCCTTTCCTGGAGGATTGTAATAAAGAGCAAATAAGATAACATTCAGAAGCTACTTTGCAAAACCTTAAAGTGCTAGGAATTTAATCCAGCTCCTACCCAAACTGGGTTTATGAAAGGCAGCCCAGTGTTGTATGGTACCTATGGAAGAAAATTTGATTTCACACATGTACTGGCTAAGTGACCCTGGGCAAGTCAATTGGCCTTTGTCTGCCCCAGATTTCTCATCTGTAAAATGAGGATAATAATAGTACCTACTTCCCAGAGTTGTTATAGGGATCCAAGTAAGAAAACATTTGTAAAGTATTTTGCAAACCTTAAAGCTAATGTAAATAGTAGCTCTATGATTATATTACTTTTACTATGATAAAATTGTTTTTTGGACTTAATGGTGGTGATTGCTAACAAAAGATTTATGCACATTGGTCCAATTCCTGAAATTAATATTTAGAAAGATTATACAAATTAGACTGTAAGAAAATAGAAAATACTGAACAGATGCATTGGGTAATAACCAAAAGTCTGTGGGAATCTAAAAATAAAATATAATAAAACCCTCCATTGCTCTTACTTCCTCTAAAACGAAGCTATCTGATGAATTCAAGTTCAAAATGAATCAAAAGTGTAACAAAAGGGAAAAGGAGTTGATAACAATATGAAGATGCATTTTAATTTTGAGAATTTGTCCTAATTTTGATTCCATTCTTGCATCCCTATTATAAAAGTCATAATGAATAACAAATTGGATATATTGGTGAAGGTT
Source organism: Macrotis lagotis (assembly GCF_037893015.1). Classification (NCBI taxonomy): domain Eukaryota; kingdom Metazoa; phylum Chordata; class Mammalia; order Peramelemorphia; family Peramelidae; genus Macrotis; species Macrotis lagotis. The sequence goes on from NC_133666.1 coordinate 215,755,806, forward strand.
CTTTATCAATTTTTATTAAAGATTTTTGCACCAAACTTTGTTGGTAATAGCGATAGTTTTGTTTTTGTTTTTGTTTTTGTCTCTTCATTGTTTGTGATTCAGGACCATCCTTATTTGTCTCATGAAAGGAGTTTGGTAGAGTACTTTATTTCCCTATTTTTGAGAATGATCTATGTAGCAAAATAAGTTGTCTTCTCTCCACACCCTCTTCTTTTACATAAAATGATTTTATGTTCTCATCAAGTCCCATGGGTTTTGCTTTTCTTTTCAGATAAATCATAGAACTAATCTTTTTTCTGAGCTATATTATTACATCCTCAATTTCACCTTATAATCCATAGCCTCATGCAAAGGTGAGTTCATGAATAACCTTCATGAAAGTAACAATTTGACATCTGTTCTAGGCATTTAGATATTTCTGTGAGTGGGGTGCAGGAATTAGAATCTGGAAGACCCATGTTCAAACTTTGCCTCAAAAGATATTTTCAGATGAATGTCCCTGGGCAAGTCAATCTCTGGTACTTTCCTCCCCTCTAAAATAAGGATTTTAGACTCAATGACCTCTAAGAACCCTTCCAGTTCCAAATTAACAGTACTTTATTTAATGGTCAAGTCCTTGTTGAATGGTTTTTCTTAACATTCTAAAGAAAAATTGTAGAATTTTAGCATGAAAAGCAGATTATATATATATATATATATATATATATATATATATATTTGTTTTTGTAGCTCATAGTTAGTTGTAAATAGCTGTTTTAAAGAAATTTCTTAACATCTTCACAGATATAAGATACATTAAGTTTTTTCATTTGTACATTTTAAAGAATTTTCTATAGATATTTCCATTTTTATGGAAAAGATGTATAGCACTTATATCAAATTATTACATTTTCAATAAATAAAACTGTATTTGTCAAAATTTAGCTTCAATTACTTTAAAATCCACTCATTACCAAAGCAACTCCCTACACCTTCCTGGTGACCACATTAAGAAAAGAGGCATCACTGAAGGAAGTAGCCATGAACTAAATGGAGCATCTGTAAAGAGATGTTCAAGGTGAGAGATCCACAAATGTCATCTGGGAGGTGCAGCAGCCCCATCTGGAAGCTGTTACCTTGAGGAACCACTCTTTTTAGTATGTTTTCCCCTCCTTTTCAAAACTGATTGCCCCTGACAATGAGAACATCAATAAACTTTAAGAACCCAAGGAGAGATGGCATCACATCTGCTCATGCAAACACAGAGGACTCTGGAGAAGCCAAGTTTAAGGAGCTTATTGCAAAATGAACTTACATACTTTATAAACTAATAAAACCTACATAGCTAAAGGTAAATGAAAGCAAGAATAAATTAAATTGGTAATAGAAGTCTGTTGTCTGTTTTTGAATCATGTTTTAATTTGTCAATTTTAATACATCAATAATAGATGAGAATATGACATTTAATAAGGCTCTCCCACCAAGGAGATCAAAATACTTATTATGCTTTCACCATTTATGTCAAAGATAACCTATATGTATGCATATCAGGCCTGACCCTCATGTCTTTGTATTCTAAAGGATTTCTGCATCATCCCTGCATGATTGAATTGGAATGATCTACCATCTGTGTTTTAATCCTACTTTATTATTCTTAAAATAGTAAACATGGAAAGTAAAGATGTGATTTCACCAGGTGTTATCATCTAATCAGGCAAAATTCTTTAAGCCCCTATTCTAATGATGCTATAAATCAAAAACTGCATTAGTAAAGCCTCTTTTAATAGTAAATCAAAGGTGGCAATGTACAGATCATATATCTTGATTTTCTATTTTATTCCAATTATTGCCATGAACTATCTTCATAGCTATAAATTTACCACAGTATCAGGAAGTCAAAATGGCTTCCTGTGGAAAAAATTACAGTAATATGAAATCAAAATTCAAATATATTTAAAATTAGTCTGGGTATTTAATCTTTCAAGTAAATGATGATTTGCTGACTAGCGGAAGGGATAGTTTTTCCCCTCATTGAAGATGGACACAAGCCAGTGACAGACAGACAAAAATGGCATACTATCTAAGAAGCTGACTTTAGAGGCAAGATGACCTAAATTCCAGTTCTATTTCTGACACATACTGCCTGGCTTTGTGACCCTGGGTAAGTCAATTGCTTCTAAGTGCCTTACATAATTCCCTAAAACAATACATTGCAGAATAGTTGCTGAAGTGTATTGTTAGAGTGATGTTTCTAAAGTAATAAAATCATAGGCATGGGTCAAAAAAGAAACAAACCAAAAATAAAAGCAAAAACAAAAACAAAACCCAGCCAGTGATGTAGGTGATGACTCCTCACCCTCATTTAAAGGTTCATTTGACCATTAACTGAACTTTTAGATTCCTGTGATGTTGTCTTTCAGCTCCAAGTCTCGACACACTAATTATAGCATACTATTTCATTGGATTGTTTTTCATACTATTCCAGCAAAGACCTTCAAGGAGTCTTGGCTCTAATTCATATTGGACAGCAAATTCATATTCAAAATATACCTGAGGGTTTTCATGCAGACTGTTTATTTTGGCCACATTAGCTGCTGGACAGGCTATTTCAAAGTCCCATTAAAAATTTTGATACTCTACTTATTACCTGCTCTATTCCTTCAGCATACAACTTATAAAACTACCACAGAAATGTTCCATTCACTCAAATACTATGACAATGAGAACATCAATAAAACTTTAAGAACCCAAGGAGAGATGGCATCACATCTGCTCATGCAAACACAGAGGACTCTGGAGAGCCTATTTTATTGCTTTAGAAACATCACTCAGTTCTATCCACAATGACAAAAAATAATTCCAACTAATATATTTGGGAGAATTATAAGAAACTCAACTACACCTAATGCAAGATGTTCTTATCCTTATTTGTTTGTATTCAAAGCATCCATGAAGCTAATAGAATTTTAAGGGCTATTAATTAGACACAAACTCTGGCATATGGGCTTATAATGTGAACAGATTAAAAGCATACAACATGAGAAAAGCTGCCATGGGAATATATATGTTAATTTTTTCATTCAATAACTATGTGTTCAGCACCCAATTTAATTTTAAAAAAACTCAAAGTTCAGTTTGTTTTTATCATCCATGTAGGTTGAGAGACTAAAGAGCTAGTCATATTCATAAGCTGAGTAGATAGGTGCTCACAGAGTGTAATGAAGGGACACAACATGGATCTTCTGTGACAATCCATATCTTCCACTTAATCAAAATCTCTGTGGCTGTTGAATACAAACCCCCAGGTCACTCTCTTTCCTCCTCAATGAGTTCAGTATAAGATTCATGATTTTTGTCTCCTCAATACTTGTTCATTCTAGGGGATTTTGACATAAGTACTGACTCTCTCTCAAACACTTTAATCACTCACATTCTCAAGAGATTAGCTTCCCATAACCTACTTCACCCCCTTACCTCAACTACACAGGGAGATGGTTATACCCTTCCTTGATCTTGCCATCAATCACAAATATACCACCCCTATATTCAAGAACTTAGAAATTCCCTTACCTGATCATGATCTATTGGTTTTCCACTTCTTCCTCTGCCTTCTCATTCTAAACCCTCTTCTTTGTCCATACCATGATCTCCAATCCTTTGACACCCTCATTTTTCTCCCAGGCCATTACTTCTACAATAACCACTCTCCCCACTTTTCCACACCTTGACCCTTTGTGAACAAAATCATTTCTATTTGTCCTCCTTTGAGTTTCTGGGCCTTATATCATATTACTAATTGCACCCTACCAAGGCTCAGCTTTGTATCACACTCATCATTCTCTGCCATTGTTCCTATAGATACTACTTAAAATGTGTATGGGGGGGTGGGGGGAATTTGAACCATTCTGACTGGGTCCACTACATATTTATGTTATGCTACCTTAACTTAGTTGCCCTCACTATTGTTAGGTAATCCTTCTTATCCTCCCTTATCAACTCATTATTCCATTTTCCACCAAAGATTTTTCCATTTTTTTTTCATCTCTCCTCAAACTTTCCTTGCTCTACCGCCTTGAAAAACTTGAAAACATTGCCTTTACAGGAAAAAAAAATAAGGCTTCCTCTTCTCCCCTCTTCCTTATCTTATACACTCAGAAGACTTTTGCCACTATGTTCTCCTCTACTCCTGTCTCGTACAATGGTGGCCTTACTCCTCACCAAGGCAAACCCATATCTGCCCAAGTGATTCCATTCTATCCTACTTCTTCCAAAAAATTATGCATTCTGTCATCTCCACTCTCTCATGTATCTTCCCTCCCTTCCTGCCTACTGGCTCCCGCTCCACTGCCTACAAATATGACCAAGTCTCCCTAACCCTCACTTAATCTTTCAATTCCTATTAACCATCATTCACAGGTAGGAGTTGAGGGAGAGATGGAACCCTAAAGGTAGATGAACAGTCCTGAAAAAGACCAGGCAAAACCTCGGACCAGAGGTGTTAGACCTCCTGAATATCCCAAACATCCAAGGAACTCAATTTGTATTACTGATTGACTCTCTGACAGAATGGAATAGAGGACTGGTAAGTTTAATGTATATGAAGAATAACTCTATAGACAACTGAGCAAAACAGATAAGAAACTGCAGGAGATAGCCCTGTGTCATCAAGAAAGTGAATGAGACCAAGGATCATGGGATCATATGAATCTTAAAATGAACCTTGGAAGTCACCTAGTACAGCTACCACATTTTACATGTGGAGAAACTGAGGCTCTTAAAAGGATTAGCCAAATGTTACACAGAAAGTAGCAGATCCTCTGACTTTATGTCAGCCTTATTTCCAAGAAACTATCCTACGATAGTTAAAAATGTGAGACAGGATAGTGTTGAGAAAACCAAAAAAAAAAAAGAAAAAAAGGAAAGGCACAAAAGGCAAGCTAGACCCCCTTGACAATTTTTCCTAGGGCTAGTACTGATTGTGGTGACTGAACCAATAAGGATGGAAATAAGATATGAGAAGAACTGTACTAATTTTAACTAGAGAGAAAATGAGGAGTTGGAGAAAAGTTCCTAGGGAAGAGTAACAGTCAGACTGATCTCCTGAGAGTGGGGTAATATTTATATCCCTGGTCCTAAAGAAAGAGGAGAAAAAGGAAAGAAGGAGATCTCCTGCTTCATCAAGCCAGAAAAAACCTTAGTCTGGGGAGCAAGGAAATGGTTCAGAAGGTCCACCTTAGTAATTGTGCTGTTTTGCCATATTGACTCCACAGGAGGAACTGAATAGCACTTTATTTTAATTGTGTGTCCTTTGAAAGTGTTTTCTTTTCAATCTTAAATAGCAGAGAGTGATTTTTAATTGGATTTTACAGTCCAAGAATGCTCATTGCATTTCAGACTTTGAAGCTGCGGGCTAAGCCTAATTTTGACTTGGCTCACAATAAGAAGGAATTTTTATTCAAGTAGTTGAGTGGAAAAGTCAAATAAAAAAAAATCACAAAAATAATAGTACCTACCTCATAGTATTGTTGAAAGGATCCCCTCTCTCTCTCTCTCCCTATCTTCCTTCCCTCCTTCCTTCCTTCCTTCCTTCCTTCCTTCCTTCCTTCCTTCCTTCCTTCCTTTCCTTACCTCCTTTCCTTTGTTTACATAAGGTATCATACCTGTGGGTGCTCTGCTAAAGGAATATAAATTTTTGCCATTGAAACCTCACAAGATATTTTGGGTATTACAGACTAGATTTCTTTTTTTAAAGCTCATGTCTTAAATCCAAATCACTCTGGCTCTCATTGATTGGCAAAATAGTCTCTTGGTTATTGTTTGAGTCCTGATTGACATAGGTACTGTTACTAAGCATATGGAGCTATACAGGATAATAGAGAAAACTAAAGTAAAGGATGAGAGAAAAGAATAAATAGAGCTGTGCTCTACCATATGTGAGATTGCTTATTCAGACAGTTTCAGAAGAGAGCTCCAGATATTTGATTAACTGTCATATTTTATTCTGTGAAAAACTAGGATAAATGAACAGAAGTTTAGGAAAATTGAATTCATCTCAAAATAAAAATAATTTCCAAATAATTAGAAATGGCCCAGAGTAGAATAGGCTACTTCAGAAAATATTCAAGTTTTCATGATTATGGTATTGAGGAGAATTCCTCCCCACTCTATTTATGACCTGGCAAATAATCTTTTAGATTTTTAATTTAGGTAAACAGTGAATAGAGTTGCTGAACTTAAGAGTCAGGAAGACCTGAGTCCAAATCCACTCTCTAAAACTCCCTAGCTGAGTGACACACAGAGGGCAAGTCACTTAACCACTGTTGCCTCAGTTTCCCCATCTATAGAGGAAAGATAATAATAGAATCCATTTTCCAGGGTCTGATCCTCATTTGAGGATCAAATGAGATAATAATCATAAATTGCTTAGCTTGGTACCTAACCATAGTGAAAGCTATATAAATGTAAAATGTTTATTATTATTAAAGAAGACACTATATACATAACTTTTTATTGCAAGGCAAATGGGGTTAAGTGGCTTGCCCAAGGCCACACAGCTAGGTAAATATTAAGTGTCTGAGACCGGATTTGAACCCAGGTACTCTTGACTCCAAGGCCAATGCTTTATCCACTACGCCACCTAGCTGCCCCTATATGTAACTTTTGAGAATAATATGGAAAGTTTCTGCCAAGGTTTAGACTGAACAAGATATTCTTTGAAATCCCATCAAGACTGAACATCTATGATTCTATCTATTAAATGCAGAACAGAATTTAGAAATTTAGTTTGGTAAGAGATAGGAAAGCAGCAAGGGAATTTATAGTAGGTTATGATCTGAAGTAGGATATGAAGTGCTTAAAATAGTTCTAGGAAAACATTACATTTACACCAGCGGCATGTGTTGATAGAGATGCTGAATGTTGTGACAGGTGGGAAGATGAGGGAAAGAACAGTGATAGTAATTAAGACAACAAGCATACAATCATGAACAAAGGTAAAAAAAGGGGGAGAAGGTGGCATATATTAGTGAAGGAAGAAATGTTAGAATTTTGAGTCTTTGCATATGGTTTTATAAGAAGGAGTAAGAACAGAAAATAACAACAACCTTTCTTGTTTCGGAGTCCTGAGCAGGATTGCAATGCCATAGATCCTCCTTTTCACAAATTTAACCATATGCACATTCTTTAAAAATACATTCAGCTACTTCTTCAATTTTTGTGTTTTGTTTTGTCATGAGGTGATTTTTTAAACCAATCAATACATACCTAAACATAAGCATATCCCAAAAGTTATAGTGCAACTTTAAACCTTAACATTTCCAGAAGTATGAGAGTTATAAACTTATAAACAGCATAATTTTAAAGCTTAATTACCTTTAGATTTAGTTTTATAAAATTGGAGTAGTCATTTTATTTTCTTTTGCTTTTTTGCAGGGCAATGGGATTAAGTGACTTGTCCAAGGTCATACAGCTAGGTAAGTGAGGCTGAATTTGAACTCAGGTACTCCTTACTCCTGGGCCAGTGCTCTATCCACTGTGCCACCTAGCTGCCCCAGTCATTTTTATTTTAACAAGCTTTGACACCCTGTCATTATTTACTTCTTCTATGAGAGTTTCTCCATTACAATTTTTCAAACTAATGGCTCAATATAGAGTTAACTTTCTTGGCCACTTCAGCTCCATGATCTATCTCCATTAGACTTTTCTCTTGTCAAAACTGTCTACATGAAAACCTTATTTTTTGGATAATCTTAAGACTAGCATTACAAATTTATTCCTTTTAATCACTCAGCATCAGCTGATATATGTTCTTACAAACTCAAAAATTCATTTAAAAATATAAATAATTTTCCTTTCAACTATTCTCTGTAAGTCTGTAGAATTTATGCATCCAAAGCTATTATAACCTAATACTGTTCTAAGAGTTTTGGTATGGATTACTTTTCCCAACTTTAATCTGTCAGAGTATTAATAAACAACACAAAGTAATGAGTTGATAGATATCCTAAAAAATTCATGTTTTTGTTATTCTTTTAATTTTTTTAATTGTCTTCATAAGCAGGTAGAATTTAGGTCGCATTTTACAGACTGTGTTTTGTTTCTAGTTGTTTGAGCAATATGTTCACTTCTCTTTATACTCAACTTAATCTGATCATAGTTCTACCCACATGATATTGGAAAAGAATTAAGTTCAAGACATACCTTTTTTAAAAATTATTAAGTGATATTGTGCCTTTTCCTAAAACCCTCCTATTCCATAATATATTCAGGCAACCCATTTAATCTATTCAAGTCCCAGCTAGGGAGACAGCCCTGTTATATCTCCTTCTAAATAGGAATATGTATTAATTCAACAAAACAGATCTCTATTTCTAGCTCTTATCCCAAATTCAATCCAACAATTCGACAAATGTTAATTATGCATCTTCTATATCACCTTCAATATGATATAGTGGGCAAAATCTGGTCTGAGAGTCAAATTCTACTGCTCTCTTATATTGACTATGAGACTCTTGGAAATGCCCCTTACCCCTCTTGGTGCTCTTAGGCACTGTCTTATATTATAAATTCAAGGCTAATATTTTCCTTGATAGATGAAGGGAGTCTCACCAGGCTGGTGACAGTGGCAGAGCAAAAAGGAGAGCATATGTGAGAGATATTATGAAGGTAGAATTAAAAGGACTAAGTCATAGTTTCAAATACAGGAGGTGAGAGAGAGTGAAAAAACGTAGATGTTGGAGCCTAGTTGACTGACAAGATGATGATGGTTTTGACAGTTGTAAGGAAGTTAAAAAGACTAAAGGGTTTGGGGAGGAGAGAATGAATTTAGCTTTAGACATGTTGAATTTAATACATCTATACTAACTCCAGTTTGAGATTTTCAACAGGCAGATACTAAAGATGAAGAGAGAGGTTAAAGCTGTATTAGTAGATTTGAGAATCAACAGCATAAAGATTGTTGGGAACCACTATGTGTGGGAGCATTGTGAATTATCTTCACCTGGTGTCCTCAAACACCAGAGTCTTATCTTACTAAGTGCCACGGGAGTGGGAGTGAATTAGAGACTGGAAAGGTATTTAGGTACTGGTGTTTTGGTGTATAAATGGAGCACTTGGAGATATTGCCATCATCCTCGTCTCCCTTGCCGTCATCCTCGTCTCCCTTGCCATCATCCTCGTCTCCCTTGCCGTCATCCTCGTCTCCCTTGCCGTCATCCTCGTCTCCCTTGCCGTCATCCTCGTCTCCCTTGCCGTCATCCTCGTCTCCCTTGCCGTCATCCTCGTCTCCCTTGCCATCTCCCTTGCCATCTCCCTTGCCATCTCCCTTGCCATCTCCCTTGCCATCTCCCTTGTCATCATCCTTGTCTCCCACCCCTCCAACACTCACCTGGGGAAGATTGAGGGAGTCCAGAAGTGGGACTCAACAAGAGATGATAATTGACTCCATGGGAGTTAATAATATTACCAAGAAAAGTATAGAAGAAAGAGAGGTCAGATTCTTGGGGGATACCCATGGCTAATGGGCATGATGTGAACGAAGATTTGACAAAAGAGACTGAGAAGGGGTTGTTATACAGTAAAAGAACTGAGAGAGAACAGAGTCAGATAAATAAAAAATACAAGGAGAAGAGGGTGACTGACAGTATGGAAGATGCAAAGAGACTAAGAAGGAATGAAATCAAGAAAAGAATACTAGATTTGTCAATGAAAAGATAATTGAACCATGTAAGTGTAGTTATATATGCCCTTACTAGTGAGAAGGCTAGAGCTAGTGGATTACGGGTGCAGGAATTCTGAGATGCAATAGAAATAAAACATCAGGTGTACAAACTAAGTTCAGTCACAAAATCGAAAGCCTGGGGGATCATGGTTGCCCAAGGAGGGGCAAACCAGTCTAGGTCAGACACAGAGCAGGTCAAAATTCTCTACTTATCAGCAGTGATAATTTCAGGCAGGGTGAGATGGAAAAAACTCAGTGAAGAGGGAAAGAAAATAGGATGAGGTAAAAGAGAAGGGGGAAAAGGAAAGTGACATTCTTGGCAAGTGATGAAGTTGGAAGCCAGGCATGCATGAAGAGTTTGAGGAGAGGTCAAATAGGAAAAAAAATTACAGGGAGTCTTCTCAAGGAGTTTAGCAATTAAAAAAGAGGGATAGAGCTATAATAGATAGCCGAGACTGTCAGACCAAGTGAGGAATTTTGAGGATGGAGGAGATAGGATTGTGTTTGGAGGCAATAGGAGAGTGAACAGTAGACAAGAGATTGCAGATTGAGAGAGTAGGAATGATAGAAGAGGCAATCTACTAGAAAAGATGGGATGGAATTGAATAACTTCCAATTCTGTTTGCCATTTCAAAGAGGCCCAATGACATCCCAATGTCTTAATTCTCTTACATGAATTGAATTTAAGTAAGGTAGAGATGCATAAAGTCACCAGACTCTCTCTTCCAGAGTCATTGAAGTCCAGAGGCAGGACAAAGTTTGAGACTACTGGTGATGGTCTATCATATGGTAGATGACCATGATGTCTTATATGTCTGATCTCTAAGCACTCCACAGTGCCTGTTAACCATAGCCTTCTACAAACATATCTGCCAACTGAAGTTTCTGGATCATTCATATATGACCTACCCACTACCTAGTTCACAAGAATAATTATTTAAAATCAGAAGCTACCAGTTGATTCTCAAGAATGGATTCCTCCTTTCCCCATAACTTTATACTGATATTCTAAAGCCTGACTCTTCCATCCCACAATGAGGTACCAGCCTTATTCACCCATTACTATGCCCTTCTACACTGCAGTTCCTCTCTATTCTTTCCATCTCATCTTTTTTCCTCTTTGCCTTTTCATAGGCATCCCCCACAGTTTTCCCCACCTCTACCTACTATAATTCATGAATTCATTAAAAATTTAGTTCAAATACTACCTCCTTCAAGACTCAATTGCTGATTTCTCATATATTTCTCAATATACCACATAATATGTATTGTGTGTTTATATCCTTTATTGACTTCTCTATGAATATGTCATGTCACTTGTTTCTTAAAAGCAAGGACTGTCACACACACTTATGTGTTTCTAAAAACCTAAGAAAGTTCCTAATTCATAGTAGGACCTGAATAAATACTTGTTGATTGACCACATGCAAAAATTTCTGGTTAAAACACTATTTGTTGTTTTTCAGTAAAATGCTTTTCAGCATTATCTCAAAGTCCTACAGAGTCCAACAAAGCCTATGTTCTCACATCTCTGGGGAGGTTACTCCTGACCAGAGTAGTGATGTCCTATTATATAGCTTAGGATTGAGAGAAGTAAAAGGGTTTACTAAAATGAATTCCACTCCCCCCCCCAATAGTTATCCCCCTGGTAGTACAGATAGAAAATGAAATATGAACTTCCTAGCACTGGCAGGAAGAGCTTCATAATCTAGGAATGGATTCCTTACAAGTAAAGACATGTAGGTCCATATACCTTTTTAAAAACAAATTAAGAATGTGAATCTATTTTAGTAATATAACACTAAAAATGACTTATATCCTGCACCATAAAATTGTCACCCATTGACCCAAACCAAAACATTATCCATGTGTGTACATACCCATTAGCAACCCTTATTGGCAATTCGACTAGCTAATGGAGAGGTTGTTTCAAAAAATTCAGGCTTACTGGTGAGAATAATAATGACTTTACTAACCAAGAAAAAAGAAAATCAGCAAGATGGTAAAGGTGGCAATTGATATCCAATAAGCTAGACCATAAGATCTGCAAACTGTGGCCCAAGGGCCAAAACCCACAGCTGCCTGTTTTGTCTGGCCTGTTAGCTAAGAAAAGTTTTTACATTTTTAAATACCATAAAAGCTGTTTAAAAAGACCATCTGCTAAGGTATTTATGGGTTGTTCTCTGCCTTGGGGGAAGGAAATGTTCATACCGACAAAATCATAAATTCTTAAATATTGAAAATAACTGCTATTCCTTAAGTACCTACCTGATTCACATCCTGTTGTCTTCTATGAGATTCTAAAATCGGGGATGATAAATTATGGCTCATGGGCCATACAAAACACAGGTCGGGTTTGACCTTCAGATGTTGTTTGCCAGCAAGAGATTCTAGACTCTTGCAAACAACAGCAAACAACAGGATAGGAGCAGCTGTTTTCTGTATTCTAAGAAGCTATGGTAGGTGTAAACATTCTCTTTTCAATGGAAATTAAAACCCCTCTATCACTTAGCAGATCCTTTGGGAAAGTAGCACTGTGGCTGAATTTTCATCACTTGGTGACCAAGCTGGATCTCCTTTCACATCACTAGGCAGCCCAACACTAGGCAGATGTTTGAAACCTTTCAGGCACAGTGGGACCTGTGGGAACGCCCTCTTTTCCCCAATCAGAATTCTGGAGACTTGAGAACTATCACATTCTAGCTGGGATTTGAACACAGACCCTTTGACCCCCAATCTAAAGCAGGTTGAGCTTTTGATTTTCTCTGGTGCTCCTAATAGACATTATCTTCTAGAGTCATTTCTAAATTCATTCATTCATACCTCAGGAAGGGGAACAAATGATCTCATTTGGAATTTTTTTCAACCTAATTTGTTTTAAATTTAAAAGTATCAGAAAAAGCATAAGTCAACCATGATGGATAGTGTGTAAAGATTTTAAGAGATGAGGTTGGCTAACATTTCATTGAAGGTATTATGATTGTCTTAATAATAGCAATTTGGAAAGCAAGAAAGCTACAGCAGCAAATAATTTTTGTAATACATCTCTAGAAATCTGTCTCTGAAATATCAACATTTATGTGAAAGAAATTTCTTTTCGATTGAAAATTCACTTTAATAATAACTAACATTTTAATAGTGTTTGAAATGTGTCAGATACTGTGCTAAGTACTTTAACCACATTCTGGGTTTTGTTGCAAAAATACCTGAAAAATCAGCTCTAACAGTAGCTAAGAATGATAGAATTTAGAGGTGTTGTATTCTTTCCCAACTCCATATTAAAATTTTTTATTTAGTACCATTTAGTTTCACTTCTTCTTTATCCTCTTGTTTGTCTATTGAATCTTCCCTTTTAAATAAAGGAAAACATTAAAGGGAAACCAATAGACAGTATGTGTTTAAGGTAATACACATATGATAGTGTATACCACATCCTACATTCATACACCTCCACACACACACACACACACACACACACACACACACACACACACATATATATATATATATATATATATATATATATATACATACATATATTGAGAGACAGATGTGTTTTTACCAGCAGTTCTTCTGGACTGAGATTATAACTCCTTCCTTTTGCAAATGAATGAACCTGAGTCCCACAAAGCAAAAGATCATATAAGTAGTACTAACAAAGCCATTTTAAATTTCAGTGTTTCCTTATATCATCTTGCCCCATCCCCTTATTCATTTGCATGTGGCCTATAATAGGGAAAGGAGAATAGTGGTCCCAAAGCAAAGTGTGAACTTATCACAGCTTTGACACTTACAGGTTGCATCACCTTTGGTCAAGTCAGACTCATTGTAAAATGGAGATAACAGTGTTTGTATCCCTTACCTCACAAAAATATTGCAAGAAAAAAATGTAAAAATCTTATCCTGCTTTTTAAGTGATTATTATTAATAGTAGTAGTAGTTATTAGTAGAGCAATTACTATATTTGCTAAAGCATTTTTCTAACTTTTAATGTTAACAGTATTTTCTCTCAGTCTAACCAGCTGTAGGTAGGTCCTTGAGAACAAATGTAAAAAACAAAACAAAATCTGTAACAACTCCTTCTGATTTCTTTGTTCTAACCAAGAACAAAAAAAAAAATCATAATTCAATACTTACCAACTCCAAATCCACCCAACCAAAATTAGATATAAGGGCAAAAACCGAGAAGACCTAGAGCACATATTTTCTTGTTTGACCTGAGACACAGTTTCTTCATGTGCCTGTGGGAATTTGGGTAAGGATCCTATATATTTACATGCCTATAAATAATAAAAATTGCCTGACTTGGGATCCTTTGAGTATTTATGTTTCTCCTTTTCCACAATCTACTCTCACATTTCCTTTAGATTATAGTAGAAAGGTGCCCAAATTGCAACATAGATCATGTATAGGATGGCTATTTATTTCTTCAACACACAAACAAAAAAGTACAAAACTCAAAATATTCAAGCAGGCTTCAGTGTGAAAATTTAAAGAAACAGCAATAATAACTCATAACATTTCTTACTCTTCTAAGATATTGAGATTTAATAATATATCATCATTATTTAACATAAAGTGATTTGTGGTATTATAGAATAAGCACCTCTGTAGCAATCAGGGGCTCAGGTTCAAACTCACCTAGTTGAGCCCCTGTTAGAGATGCTCGGTGGAAGGTTGGAAGGTAACTATACTTCAGAAGATAGAGAAAACCACCCCTCCCCCAGACCTTATATAAGTCCCTGAATTACATCATGCCATTTTGAAGATGAAGGAAAAGAGAGACAAAGGGTAGAGTCACTTTTTTTTTAATATTCATTCCTCCTGAGAATGACCTATCTTATCTCATACAATTTTAAGGTAGCCTTTCCTTCCCCTTCCCTCCCCACTCCTTCAGGTATAGAAGGGTTGAAAGACAAGTACTAAGTGGCCAGACCAACTCAGCACACATTCCATAGTAAATATAATATATCATCCATTTTCTATCAGTGCAAACAATCCTTATCAGGACCTCTGAGGCATACAAATGACAATAGAGTATTTTATACTGTGAATTCAAAAGCTTAGAAAGAGAAGTATGAAATATGTGCTCTCATACTTGTAAATGAAGAAGTATGAATGTGCTCAGTTTTTCTATAGTCAATGAAATGGCCAGAAGGAAAACTTTGGTCAGATACTACTAAATGATTGAGAATTGTATATGCAATGCCTTCATTTCTGCATTGCCATCCTTCATACATGAAGGTTGTAGCTGAATGTAAAATACTTAATCTACTTGCATACAGGAAGGGACAGGGGAGGCAAAATAGAAATCTTTGACTACCCATTTATATCTATTACCTTATCATTCTCAGTTCTGTCTCAGAATACCACTGACTCTCACTATGAGACCTTTGAAAAATAGTAAAATGGGAATAACTCCTGTACAGACATCAACCTGGCTGTTCTGAGAAATGCACCTTTTAAAACTAAATTTTTTCTTATTCATGATGTCGAAATTCAGTAACTCTGCATAAGGTAACCTCTAAAGTCATGGATTCTTGTAAGATAATGGGAAGGGATATGAAGAAACAAGGCACCTGAGGAGAACCTTCAAAGCTACATTTTCCTCCAGAGTCAAATGAATTCTTGGAATGAATAAACAATAGATATAGTTAGGCATCTTCTCTGCATCTTATCTTAATGTAATTGGAATGACATTCAGGATTTAACCATGTAGTACAAGTAAGGGCCAAATGACACAAAATAGTAGCAAGAGAGGGGTGCTATCTTTACTGAAGGACTTAACAGGATCTAAACATATCAGATCCTATGCTGAAAGGAGAAATGCCCCAATCTCAAACCCAATGACTTCTTAGAGTTCTTTTATGGCTCCGAAACAGGGCTAGGCATTGGGAGAAGGAAGCATGGAGACAGTTGCTGATTCATGTTGTAAGGGGGTGAGGTAGAAATACTTAGGGGAACTGGTGGCTAATTGATTTTTTAAACTTGAACTAGAAGGATAAGTGACTTTAAATCTTTTCTCTAGGTCTCACTTTCACCAATTGTCTCAGGAGATTTGAACCTTCCTGGCTTCCCCTACTCCCTTTTTAGCAAGGGAGGTTCCGAGATCTTTCAATCCACCTCCAGGGTGTCCATGCTACTAAAAAGAAACTTGTCTGACCTGCTAGCTCTCAATCAGGGAAACATGCAGTTATGACAAAATCTAAGCATCCAGAGTCCAATTCTCCTCCTCTGGGGACCTTTGTACCTATCTCAATCAAGATTGAAAATGCAAAGACACAGTTCATTGTAGAAAATTATTTCTGAATGCTTGTTCTTTTTTTTCTTTTAATGCTAACATCACCTAAAGCCTCTGCCTCAGTTGACTCTGTGAAAGGTGCTTTTTGGTTCTGTGTAGCTATGAGCTGATGAAATCTGGAAGTCACTTGGGCTTTTATTTTTACTTTAAAATTTAGACAAATTATAAAGTACCTTGAGTTTCTCAGAGTATAGACAGGCAAGAATATGTCCTGAAAAGCTTGTTTGATTGAATAATTCAAACTGAACTATCTGATTTGTATAACTTTAAAAGGCATCACCACATTTGCCATTTCTTTCTCCCTCCTGGTCCTCAGAAAAATTCCAACCAAAGTCTTGGATGCTTGGATGCTATGATTTGTTATAAATGAAAGAAAAGCTCAGTTCCCTACCTTTGAATGAAAATATTTATGAAAATCATACTTGTACAATAATATGTACCAAAATCAGCAAATTAATAAATAAAACAATGTTTAAAAGTTACTAAAGTTTCTTTCTAAGTGAATATTACTTAGTATTGAGCTTTTAATAGAAATATAAGAATAAGATAGTGTCTTCCATCATCCTCTCTGCTAAAAAGATGTTTTCCCCACATGGTAAAACACTAATCATTTTCTAATTATGAGTCACAGACTGCCTCTGATCTGCTCACAATTCTCATTAGTGCCAGTTGAAGTTTAGGAGGCACATCAAGGAGAAAAATTTCTATCCTACATATTCTGCATTTTCAGAGCCACTAAGGAATTGCATAAAATAAATTCTTTGCTGATCATCTGCATTACAGGAGCTTGTAAGAGTGCTAGAAATTAGATGTCTTATTTTTTGGACTTCCTCACACCTTTCTGGTCTGTGTTTGGTTTACAAAGATTTATCTGGTAGACTATAGTTTCTTGGATGCTAATGATGTACAAAGTAATCAAAGTGGCTGTGCCACATGTATTTTTCTAGTGATCATTTTTGTGTTTCATTAGGAAATTGATGAAAAAGTATGTTCTGTATTCCTTCTAGAGTACATCTATACTGTCAGAGAGAATTCTAAATTAATAGAATGAGTAAAGGAATATAATTTATTTTTTGTGTTAACTCAGGATTCTTTGGAAAACCTTTCCTGGGTCAGATCTTTTATTGAAAATGTAGTCTTATTTTAACCTTAATTTTTAAAGTGGTAGATGAGACATTATTTGTTAGTCTATTCAATAATTCACAAATTTTCACAAGGTCAGCTGCACCATTTTGAATATGAATCATTATTGTACAATTCTCTAATGGAAGGAGGTATAAAAGATAGGGCTGAGTCTCTACTCTGGAAATTACTTTGGTAAATGAATTCTTGGTATCAGATTGTCTTTGTGATTTGGAGGTAGCTAGGGAAATAGGATCTGCATTGAAGAGGTATGAGCAGAGCTGAATGAATTTCTTCATCCCAACCCAAAATTAAATGAGTCTATAGAACTTCCTTCTGAAAGGGAAGCAAGTAACCAAAAGGACATATTTCACTTGAATGACTTTTGACCTGACTGGATTAGTCAGTCATAAAGTATTTTCCAAGTTCCTGCTCTATATCAGAAACTATGCCAAGTGTTGGGGGGATTCAAAGAAAGGCAAAAGACATTCTCTGATCTCAAGAAATTCAGTTAAATGGGGGGAAGCAAATAGCATAATTTCAAAAGTACAGCCCTAGCATTAAAGAGGATCAGGAAAAGCTTTTCATGAAAAGAGCAAATGGAATTTTAGCCAGAAGGAAGCAGCAATTAAGAGGGAGAGTATTCCAGGCATAGTGGAATGCCAAAAGTCTAAAGATGGAGTATTTTGTCCAAGGCATAGCCAAGAAGCCAGTATCACTATACAGCTACATGTTTTAGATTATGGGCTGAATTTTTTTAAGCTTTTTTTTTAAAGAGTAATCAAGAGGGCAGATTCAAAATGGTAGAGAAAAGAAAGGGAATGGTTTGAATACTCCCAGATTCCCCTCCCAAAAGCTATAAAAATGTTTTAAATTCTGGAGAGGCAGAATCCATAGAGCACCAGAACATGGGTGAAACAATTTTTAAGACCAAGATAACTTAGAAGATTTGCAAGAAAGGTGTATCACAACCAAAGCAAGAGTGGAGAGTGTCAGCACACCTTCAGCAGAGGAAGCAAACGACAGGCTTTGAGAGCAATTCCATTTACAGGAGCTGCTTCTGGACTTTTCAGTCTATAGTCAATAAGGGTATCAGACAACTGGTTAGAAGGAGATCATAGGGGTCCCTCTACTGGTGCTGAGGGCAAGACTCTGTTACATTGCTCATCCATGAATCTGAGTGCCAGTTCTAGGTCACATTCTAAGGGTAAAGAAAGGTACTAGCTTGTGGCTATAGGGAACAAGTACCCAAGTCATAGTTCCAGGGCAGAAAAGAGTATTTATGGCTGCTCATGGACCAGAGTACAAGTCAGAAGAACAGTAAATATACCTCCTTTTAGATCAGAAGTGTCCAACTGTTTAGTTCTTCTGGGCTGTTTCACCCAACAAAAACTTGTTAACGGTCACATATAAATTTAATTCTGCCTTAGATCATATCACCTTGGAAGAACTGAAAACTTACACACCCACAGAACTATTGAAAACCAATGTGTAAGCCTGAAGCTTGCAACAGTGACACCTCCACTCCAGGAGCAAAGCCAACTATACATAGAAGTTAACATAACTTTAACTTTAACATAAAGTTAAAAGTCAAGAAAGAAACTAGAAAAATGAGCAAACAACAGTAACAACCAAAATAACATGGTCACAGAAAATTACTATGGCAATAGGGAAGATCAAAATACAAACTTAGAAGACAACAAAGTCAAAACTACTACATGTAAAACCTCAAATAAAAAATGTGAATTTGTCTTAGACCCAAAAAAGAACTCATAGAAGAGTTTTAAAAGTATTTTAATAAGGGCAGCTAAGTGGCATAGTGGATAGAATACCGGACCTGTAGTCAGGAGAACCCGAGGTCAAATCCATCCTCAGACACTTAATAATTGGCTAGCTGTGTGACCATGGGTAAGTCACTTAAGCCCACTGCCTTAAATAAATATTTTTAAAAAGTATTTTAATAATCAAATAATAGAGGTAGGGGAAAATTGGAAAAAGAAATGAGAGTGATACAAGAAAATCATGAACAAAGAATTAACAACTTGGTGAAAGAGGGACAAAAATTTCTGAAGAAAATATCTCCTTAAAAAGAGAAATTGGGGCAGCTAGGTAGCATAGTGTGGTGTAGCTATGTGGCGTAGTGGATAAAGCACCAGCCTTGGAGTCAGGAGTACCTGGGTTCAAATCCGGTCTCAGACACTTAATAATTACCTAGCTGTGTAGCCTTGGGCAAGCCACTTAAACCCATTTGCCTTGCAAAAAAAAAAAACCTAAAAAAAAGAGAAATTGACTAAATGGTAAAAGAGGTACAAACATTTATTAAAGAAAAAAATAATTTTAAAAGAAGAATTGACCAAATGGGGGGAAATGCACAAAAATTCACTGAAGAGAGGAACTTAAAAATCAGAACTGATAAAATGGGGGGAAGGCAAAAAATTCACTGAAGAACTCTTTTTAAAGTAGAACTGGACAAATAAAAAATTGGAACTGGATAAGTGTAAGTTAATGACTCTATGAAACATCAACAATATAACAAAATCAAAAGAATGAAAAATAGAACATGGAAAATAACCAACCTAGAAAATAGATCAAGAGAGATTATTTAAGAATTATTGCACTGTCTGAAAGTCATAATTAAAGAAGAGTCCAAATATCATCAAGGAAAACTATCCTGATCCTTTAGAATAAAATAGAAGTTGAAAGAATCTGAGATTCCAATATGAAAGCTGATAGGAATATTATAGCCAAATTCCATAACTCCCAAATTAAGAAGGTAATATTTCAAATAATAGGAAGAATTCAAATATTATGGTATCATAGCCATGTGAACACACAATTTAATGGCTTTTATATTGAGCAAAACTGAGTATAATCCTTCCAAGGAAAAATTGAATATTCAGTGAAATAGAAGACTTTCAAGCATTCATGATGAAAGGATCAGGTCTGAATATAAAATTTTATTTTGAAATAAAAAATTTCAAATAGAAGACAAGAAGAGCTTTAAAAGTTAAATAGGAAATAAAAATCATAAAGGATTCAATAAAATTAAATTCTTTACATTCTATCATGGGAAGAAGATCCCAGTAATTTCTAAAAACTTTATGATTTTTAGAGTAGTTGGAAGGAATGTACATTGACAGAGGACATAGACGTGAGCTGAACATGATGGGATGAATAACCTAAGAAATTAAATTAAATTAATCTAAAGGGTGGAAAGAGCAATGTTCTGGAATAAGGAGGAAGGGAGAGGAAGAATGGGGAGAATCATTTCAATTAAAAGAGGCACAAAAAACTTTTTAAGGAGGATGTGGGAGAGGTGGAGAAATACATGAACCTTGTTCTCATTGAGATTGACTCAAAGAAATAATAAAATATATATTTAGCTGGTTATAGAAATCAGAAGGGGAAGAAGATAAGAGAAGGGACAGGGCTGATACAAGGAAAGGCAAAATGGGGAATTCACTAGTCAGAAGTAAAACACAGTGACATTGACAGGGTAAGGAAAGAAAGAATAGGATAAAAAGGGGGAGAGATAGAATGAAGAAAATACACAGTAAACTTGTGAAAAAAATTGTACTTCAATTTTCTCTGATAAAGGAACTTATCAAATATATAGACAACTGAGTCAAATTTATAAAAGGAAGATCTATTCCACAATTGACAGTGGTCAAAGGATAGGAACAGGCAGATTTCAGAAGTTATCAAAGTTTTTATAGTCATATGGAAAAAATATTCTAAATCAATATGAATTAGAGAAATACATTTTTTTTAAAAAAATTGAGTTGCCACCCAAATATATAAGATTGGAGAAATCTGAGAAATTAAAGAAAGGAAGATAACAAATATCAAAAAGGATGTGGGGAAAATTGAGCTATTAATACATTGTAGGTAGAGTTGTACAAAGTGACTGATTCAGTCATTCTGTACAGCAATTTGGAGCTATGCCCAAACCATGCACATCTTTAATCCAGAAATATCATTTAGTAGGTCTGTATCTCAAAGAGATTAAAAAGGAAGAGTAGTTTCAAAAATATATGCAACAGTTATATTAATGGTGGGATATGATTGGAAATTGAGGGGATGCTTCATCAACTGAAGAATGATTGTGTTCTACATATATATATATATATATATATATATATATATATATATATGAAATGACAAGCAGGATGCTCTCATAAAAACCAGAAAAGACATGAACTGATGCAAAGTTAAATGAGAAGAACCAGGAGAACACTGTACTAAAAGCAATATTATGCAATAATAAATTGTGAATGACTTATCTATTCTCAGCAATACAAAGATACAAGATAAGCCTTATAATGAAAAATGCCATCCATCTCTAGAGAAACAACTGATGGGTTCTGAATGTAGGTAAAAGCATATTTTTCAAACTTTCTTTTTTGTCTTGTTTGTTTTTCTTCTGTTTTCTTTCATATCATAACTAATATAAAATTGTTATTTTTCTTTACTGCTCATGTACATTGTGTTATTGTAGGTAAGGGTAAGAAAGGAAAAAGTAAATTTGAAATTCAAATTTTTTTAAATGTCAAAAATTATTTTTAGAGTAATTGAAGAAAAAATATATGTACATACAAATATTTTTTTTAAAAAAGCTATAACCATTCCCCTATTTAGAATAAGACACATACCAGCTGCAGTTTGGCAGAGATGTAGCACATGGATACTCAGAAATAAAACAGCACTGGAAATAATATCAGTTCAACAAAGAAAGCAATTCAACAAATGACAGGAGCAATTCATAAAATATATAAAATGAAGTAGCAAGCAGTTCCAACTTGGAAGCAATTCTAGAAGAGTGAGTTTTTCTGAGCCCCAAGAATTTTCACTCCCAATGATAGGTATGAAAATCCATCAGCGTATGCTCCTGTGTGGATGGATGTTCCTTTGCTATTTTTATTAAAAATCCTTTGCTTTAGTTGTTCTTGTCTGAAAAATTAGAATAATAATTGAGGACTTTTAAAGTATGACTGGCTGACCCAAAAGGTGCCTTAGACCTTGGGTACCATAGTTTAAATTATTAAGATACTTATTTCACATCTACAAGCTTTAACTTTCTCATTTATAAAATGAGAATAATAATACTAGTCTTTATAAATCTTTATAAAGACTTTATAAATCCAATATTGTTGTAAAGGTGAGTCAATATTGATATCAATATTTATTTCAACAAGCATTTATTAGGTGCCTATTATATGCAAAGTTTTCAGCATATCATTTAATAAGAAAATCTCAGGAGTTAAGGAAGCTTGTATAATTTTGATGTATTGAGGCATCTACTTCAAGAGAATTTTCAAGACTAAACAACTTTGAATAAAATGTCTTCTTGAAATCAACAAATGATAGACAATACAGGACTTTATATTCTCTACATATATCAGTTATTTATATACCTACAAAGAAATTTGTTGTAGGAAAAAAAACACTTATGAAAGAAAAGTTGTATGCTCACTTTTCCTTAGTGTATCCATAGACTACTCTGTTACAGATATATAGGAAGGGGTTATTAAATCAAGTTTGACATAACAGTATCTATGATCTTTTCATTTTTAAAAGTCTTCTTATTTACAAATCAACTGAGAGTTGGTTTATGAGTACTTTCTAAAATTGTCACCTCCAGCATAACTTTTTCCCATATATATTTGGTCCTGTATTATGCTTTTCCTGAGCATTAAGGGCCACTACTACTTTTCACATAATTGATAGAGTTCTAAAGTAGTAGAATCAAAATTAATACACTATCATTTCTAATGAAAATAAATTGCTATAAAAACATTGGCAGAGCTGTTCCATCTTACATCTATTTGTTGTCCTAATTTCAATTACTAATGCCTTCAAGATTATTAGATGGATCTTATACCAACTTCATCACAGGCCTATTTTCATTTTAACTACTTTTCACTATGAACTCCTTGAAAGCAGGGATGACCTTTGGCCTTTCTTTCTATACCCTCCTCAAGCTCATAGCACAAATTCTAGCATGCAGTAGGCTCTTATTAATTGACTGCCTTTAAATCAGACCTTTTGTCTGCCAAGGACCATTTGGATATTTATAACATCATTCACAGGCCATGCAAAATTATCAACTTGACAATTAGCCTACTATATTTGATCAAACATTTAATTAATTCTCCCCTAAAAAGCCCTTTGATTTATTGAATTTTGAGTCTCACCTGAGGATGGCATGGCAACACCAGACCAGAAGACACGGGTTTGATGTCCACCACCCTTGCTTTAAGTCATTGTGTTCCAGAATATTTTGCAAATGTGCTTCTATTTGAAAATTGTTTTGCCTTTGGATAAAAAGTCTTTTTACTTAGCATGAAAATTATGGTAAAATTTTTATTTTTTGGTCTACTTATTCTGATTGCTGTTTGATATGTTAGGTTCCTACATAGTAGTAAGTAGTCCTTATAATCGGTCAGATACACACACACACACACACACACACACACACACACACACATACACATACACAGCATATTCTAATCTTTATATTTTCTTCCAATCTATTGTTAACTTTGGTATTTAATCAAACAAGGAATAAAATGACTCTGAAATGATAGCTATTAAGCTATTAATTATAACTATTAATGATAGCCATTAAGCTATTAATTATAGCTAGTAATGATAGCTAGTAAGTCATTTGTAGCACTTTAAGATATAATCAAGTTCATGTTTTGATCTCACAAACAGTATTCAACACTAACAGTATTCCTTCTAAAGGAAAGTGGGGAATCAACCAGATCTTCAAGCATTGACAAATATTTATTTAAATGTTGTAATGCTAGGGCAGCTAGGTGGTGCAATCAATAGAGCACCAGCCCTGGAGTCAGGAGTACCTGAGTTCAAATTCGGCCTCAGACATTAATAATTACCTAACTGTGTGGCCTTGGGCAAGCCACTTAACCCATTGCCTTGCAAAAACCTAAAAACAAATGTAATGCTTCATGTTCTGACTATTTAATAACTAGTCAAATAACACTCTATTAAAGAAACTGATAGTGATATTCTCACTATGAGAAAAATGAAAAGAGCTTCAGAAAAACCCTAGGTAAATGGAAATATGAATTACAGCTTTACCCTTTACTCTAGAATCAAACGAAAGAGCTTATGGAGTATCTTCATCGTGTATAGAAAGACACCCACAACAAAATGACAACAAAAAATTATTAAAAAATTGGTCATCTTGCCTTGTTAAAAATAACAATAGCTAACATGTATATAACATTTTAAAGTTTCCAAAATATTTTGTATGTCATTTCATTGTACTCACCACAATGGCCATAAAAATCACAATTTGAACATCAATATCTGTTATAGATGAAAAAAATACAGAAACCATCAGCAACATGTATGGCTGTTTAGTGGGTATGAAGAACTTGATCAAGATCCTCTAAACTAAATTGGCAATAGGGAACATTGACATCGTGAGATGAGGAAAATGGATTAGAAAATAGGGATAGGAACATGTTAGAAAACAAGTTCCATATCAAAATTAAAGAGATTAATGATATGTAAACTAATCTGAATTCATGCTCCTGTAACTCTTAGATGCTATCTTGAGCTCATTAATCTAATCCAACTATTCTATTCTATTCTTCTTCTTTGAGTAGAAATTATTGGGAGATAGATTTCAACTTTAAATGAGTGAATAATTATATTTCTTTTTTATTAGCACAGATAGGTGACTCAGTGGAGAGACAAACAAGCCCGGAAGACAGGAAGTCTAAATTCAAATCTGACCTCAGACACTTACTAACTGTATGACCCAGGTCAAGTCACTTAAACCTGTTTATCTCAGTTTCCTCATCTATAAAATGTATTGAGAAAGAAATGGCAAACTGCTCCAGTATCTTCACCAAGAACACCTCAAATGGGTTCACAGAGTCAGACACATTGGTAATGACTGAAGAATAGTATTTGTAGCATAGATTTCATTAAACTCTAAATTATGTCCTCATATACTTGTGTAGCATTGTTCATGAAAATATTCAATATCAGTATTATAAAAGTTATCCATCTATATTTATCCTTTCTTTGTTAAAATTCTCTTGTATACACCATCCAATAAACTTTAATTGTTTGATTTTTTAAGTTTTATTAATGCCTTTTTTATATCATAGTCAATTATGTATATATTCCACAAACTTTAACCCAATAACCTTATATTATAAAAAAGAGGAGTACAGTATAGGGTAGTGATGTTGAACTCCAACAATAAATGGGAAATGGAAGGGTGTAGAGTAGAGGGAGCATTAATTCATCCATAAGGATCCCTGCTTGCATTTAGAAAAATATATATATTGACATTACATATGTTCTATTGTATTGTGTATTTTGTTAAATATTTCTCACTCACATTTTAATCTGACCAGACTGGGTAGTTTTGCAGCCCTGGGTCATGGGTTTAAAACTTATGATACAGAGGATAATAGACCTGGAGCTGAAAGAGACTTCAGAAGTCATTTGATCCAGTCCTCTCATTTTGGATTTTTTTTTTTGCAAGGCAATGGAGTTAAGTGACTTGCCCAAGGTCACATAGCTAGGCTTGTGTTTCTGAGGCCAGATTTGAATTCAAGTATTCCTGACTCCAGGGCCAGTATCCACTGAGCCACCTAGATGCCCCCCAGTCCTCTCATTTTACAGATAACAATGAAGGCTCATGGAGAAAAGGCTTCTGTAATGTTGTTCAGGTAATAAAACATCAGACAAGGGATTTGAACTGGGTCTTCTGAGCCTGGAAATACTATTACTTTCCACCAACCCACACTGGGCAAGACAAAATGATACTTCAACCCCATAAGACAGGAAATGTAACAATCTATACAAGAGTCCTCCAGCCCTCCAAAGAAAGGAAGAAGCTCCATTTTCTTGTACTCTTCTCCAAGGCTAAAATCGGTCATTATAATTCCAGAATTTAGCTTCATTTCATTGTTCCTTTATCAGTTTATCTCTTATCTGTCATCCCAAATGTTCCCTTATTTTTAACAGCAGAATACTCTGATCTGTAGATAGATAATTCCTTAACCTTCAAGCAAGCTTCTCAAAGATATTATTCACTGAGCTCCTCTAAATGTTCCTATCCCTACATCAATATAAATCTAAAAAACAAGGGCTCAGATATCATCCTTATTTGTATACAACTTACAATTGCAACCATTTGGTTAAGATAAAGACATAACCACCTTTGTAAGGAAATTGACACATTGAAAAGAAAAGTAGTCTTTTTTTTTTCCCCTTTTACATTGGCAAAATATATTCACAATTCATATAGTACAAGCCTGACAAATTACTCATTATCAATCATGTGCAAGGTCGACATTGTTTTAAATATTCATATACTTTAGAATGCAGGCATCTGCTTTCTCCTTTGTCTGATTCACACCTCATTTGACTAAGGGAGAGAGAGAGGATTCAAATTGACATAGGCTCCCAGGACACAGTCACTTAAGGGGACCTAAAGCCAAGCCAGTTCTCCCTGTCTTCACTTACAGCAATGTGGCACAGAGAGCCCCTGTGTCTTTTGTATGCTGAGCTCCAATATTGATTTATGAGGCAGTGGCATATGGTTCAGTTTTCAGAGACTTTGATCATTCCGATGATAATTGCCTAGGTGTGAAACTGTGAATGATCAATAACTTTATTGTGTACACTGTGATCAATGGACATCCATATTTACATGATTTACAACCCTGGAAAACTGACTAGCAGATACACCATGAGGATACTAAATGATGTGGATGATGAAAAGAAGTGAAAATGTCTCAGGAGCTTCATTTCTTTTCAAAGCGTTCTGACAGGAGGCATACAGGTGTATTGCCGGGTTTAGCTGGTAAAATGTAAAAGTGATTGAATATAGAGTTAACCTTTGATTAATTTCCCTAAGTGGCAGGGAGCAGCAATAGAAATCTTCCAATATAGAAGTTCATTGTAAAAACATTTGCTTCATGCTTTATTATACATTTGTGGGTAGGGGAGAGGTTTGACATATTTCCCCTGCTAATTCTGTTTTGATTAGCAAAGTATTAAAATAAATGTCTTTTGCCTGATAATCAGTCAACTGATTGTGGAGGGAGATGACCCCAGAGCATAATGAGTAACAAGAGAATGAATGCTTGTCAGTGTATCAAATTTTCTAACAAAATCCACAAAACTGATTATCTCTAGCATTTAGTTTTAAGCTAGAATTTAATGATTCAGTTTCCCATACTATCAATATCCTATCAATAAACAGGATTTAAAAAAAATTCAATCATCCCATTCACAGACACAAAACAAATTCTTTGCTTCTATGGAGATCATGACCCTGCCAGAACAGTAAATAGTAGGGAAGTTGTTTGTGCATGTGTATTGAGGTAAAGAGCAAGAGTTGGGGTAGTAGAAAATGTTAAGGATAGAAATAGAGGGGGAATCAATTATAGAAAAAAAGGATTGTTAGAAGTATATGTTCTTCATCTCTTCCATTTCATACTGGCACATGGCCAGACCAATTTTGATGGCTATATAAGCCAGGGTTGGATTGCCTCAAAAATCATACTCCAGGGGAGAGAGAGAGAGAGAGAGAGAGAGAGAGAGAGAGAGAGAGAGAGAGAGAGAGAGAATATTTAAATCTCAGCAACAGATCAAAGCAAACAGAGAAACTACCAGTGTCTTCTTCTCAGGAGATTTGTTCATATGGAATGAAACCAGGGATTGCTAAGTGGTATTGACTTTGCTAAAGTTTTCTCATAAGAAGCTCCCTTCATTGATGAAATCATAGATCCAGAAACATTCCCATCTAAAAAATAATAAATGGTTTACCTTTTTCTGAACTAAATCTTCTTGAAAAAAGTAGTATATTTATAGTATAACAATATTTCTAGTGATGATGATGCTTGTCCTTCATTTTCAAAGACCATGACATCAGGAGAGTGATGCCATGAGAAGCACATGAATTGGATTTGAGTGGGGGGGGGGGGGAACTGTGCTAAGTCACCAGCCTCACTTTCTCCTCCAGAGTCATCTGGGGGTCTAGTGACTAGGTATGAATAAGGGCAGGATTTAACCCTGGATGGGAGGCAATCAGGATTAAATGACTTGCCCAATGTCACACAGCTACTGCATATCAAGGGTCTGAAGCTGGATTCATACTCCTGTCCTCCTGAATTCAAGGCCAGTGCTCTATCCACTGAGCCACCTAGCTGTCTAATGCTTCAAATAATTATAGATTAAAAGTAATAAAAGTAAGGTAGTAGTATAATTAACCAATTGTGTAACCTGTTTCTTTTCATGGAACAGCATAACTGTTTTTTCTCCTATCACCTTAGGTGTTTCTAAGGATTTCCCAAATTAAAGGCTTATCTCCCTTAAACTCTAATCCAGGTAAAATCTAATGAAAGAGCAATTTGTGTTATAAGACTGTAACTATTGATTTCTTCTCATTCTTGTCCTCAATAAAAAAAATGGTCAAGCACACCAAACAAGTTTTCTGAAGCCACATTGCTCATAAACGGATAGTGGGTTAGAAAAAGTCACAAAAACATTTTTTCCCTATTATGCAACAGAAAGTTGAATATACTGTAGTGAACAGAATTTGTGTTGAAGAGAACAAAAGTCCACCAAAATGCTTTTATCTACAGGACAAATCAGTCCCAGATTCATAAATGACTAGGATACACAAGAATACCATGTGCAAGGGCAATACTAAATTAGCAATGCTGTGTGGTGCTTCCCCTGTCTTCATGGGGAAGCTGCCTTTCTTTTCTAATGAAGCCTTTCTCTGTCTGAAAGCCTTCAGCCAGAGGTAATAGTCCTTTCTCCAACCACAGATGTTCAGAAATAGGCACCCGCAGAGCTTGCAAAGGGAAGCTGCATGGCAGATTTAAAAGTGAGATGAATATTATAATAGAAACCCATCAGTCTGCCATTCCCATTCCAATCCCACCCTGACTGATAACACATTAAATCAAGTTGTGGCCTCCTGATTACCTTCTAGCTTCCTTCTTGAATGTTCAGCTACTTTTGCATCCTCTCTCTGCTTCTATTTTGATTAACCATTTATTTGATTCTGTCAAGGAAAGATACTTAAGGGAAGCTATGGCATTGTTGCTGCTGTTGTAGTTGCTGTACACTTTCTGTCTCTATCATAAATTGCTCGAGTGCACATTTAAGGTGACATTGTATATCATTAAATATGCAGCATTTGGTGTAATAGTCGAAACACTGAATTTGGAGTTAGGAAGTGGGTTCAGTGTCCCTATCTGGGTGGCACAGTGGGCAGAGCACTGGCCTTAGAGTCAGGAGGACAGAAGTTTGAATCTGGCTTCTGACACTTAACATTCACTAGCTGTGTGACCTTGGGAAAGTCACTTAACCCTGATTGCCTCACATCCTGGGCCATCTCCAGTCATCCTGATTCATATCAAAAAGGATCCAATTCACTTTCTTGTCATGGCATCACCTCCCTGATGTCATGATCTTCTTCAAGAATGGGACATGGGGTGGCTAGATGGCACAGTGGATAAAGCACCAGCCCTGGAGTCAGGAGTACCTGGGTTCAAATCCAGTCTCAAACACTTAATAATTACCTAGCTGTGTGGCCTTGGGCAAGCCACTTAACCCCATTTGCCTTGCAAAAACCTAAAAGAAAGAATGGGACAAAAATATTATTCTTTAATAATTTAGCTGATGTCTTGGAGTGGGCTATTTAAGCTCTCTGAGTCTCAGTTTCTTCATATGTCAAAAGAGATTGAACTGAATGTGTTCTAAGATTTTCTCCAGCTCTAAATCTCTGGTGCTATTTGTAGAGTACTTAGTTTTCCATTTCCCACACAATTTACAATTGTGTGTCTTAGCTAGTTCCAACAACTTACAAACCCATGCAGTGTGATACTGATAAGAAAAATGGAGGCAGAAAAAGGCCAAGATCACAAAAGAAAGTGAAGGACAGAAGCAGGATTAAAAGCCTTAAATTAGGAATTTGTTGACTAGACCAGAACAACATATGATCAACAAATGGCATTTTTAATGTAGACCACACTGGGATTTATGTTGCAGAGGCTTAAAATTATCTGCTGTGAGAGGACAGTGAAGAGGAACACAGTTCATAAAAGGAAAATATCAGAAGTGGTCTCAAGAAACCAATAGTGATATATGAGCTAATGCAGCCATGAAAGTAGAATAAATCACAAGGAACATTTATTGTCCCTCCCCATTAAGCATAGGGGCTTATGGTAATCATACAATCAAAAATACTCATAAGGTATCAAGAACAGGAAGAGAGGCTGTACTGCTAATCGACATGTCATTTTCAGATTATATTAAAAGCCTGGTCAGCTTTTTGTTAGTTCCAATCTGATTGGATTTGAACCTAACCCCATATTCTTTCTCCCCCTCCACCATGCTTATCAACATGGATGATCTGGGACTTAGAAATAGTTTCAAAAAAAAAAACCCAATCCTTATTTCCTTCCCAGTCCTGCTGTCACTGCTTCACACCATGAATTTGCAAAAGCCATTTACTTTCTGTCTTGGTTTCTCCATCCACACATCAGGGAAATTAGCACTAGCCATCAATTGAGTACATGGGGTATGAGGCATAATGTAATATTAATATAGCACTTCGTGCTTCTAGGAGAACCTTGCTATATAAATATAAACTATTCTCCTGGAAATATTAAGATTATCTACTGACTGAAAAGAGTATTTTGATTTAAGACAACTAACAAGAAAAATATTCTCTTCAGTGAAAGAGAAAAAAAACTGCTAGGGGAATTGCCAAAGGAATCACTAATCTACAGTTTTCCTATTTCCATTTGAACTGGGATAGACATGAGCATAGACTATGACCAAATACCCCATAGAGACAATGTATTGGGTGGACAATACTGTATTTGAATAACTATTTAGGGTTTTTCCTGTGAAGAAAAAAAGTATTTGAGACTTTTTTAAGGAGAAAAAATATTTTGAGGGGACCTGGAGGAAACCCAACAGTATTGCTGTTTCACTTTTGAGTTAAAAAGTTGTTCCTTTAAGAAATACATTCTATATAAAAGATGTCAAGGGATTCTCGGATGAGGAAAAAAGGCAGGAATGCTAATGCCAAAGGAAAGAAGGAAAATAAAAAGGAAACAATGGTATAATACTCAGCTGCTACATTTGAACTTCTAGGGAGAGAGAAACTGAAGCAAGATTGAAAAGAACAAGAACAAAAGAGAAAATTATCCTGAGGGAAGGACAGACCAGATAAGATCTCTCACTGATTTTTACAACTTTAGTTTTGCAAGGTGGGAATGGGGTGATTAGAACTGGAACTTCAAGTGAAAC
Organism: Macrotis lagotis; assembly: GCF_037893015.1. NCBI lineage: Eukaryota > Metazoa > Chordata > Mammalia > Peramelemorphia > Peramelidae > Macrotis > Macrotis lagotis. The sequence continues at coordinate 215,787,254 of NC_133666.1, forward strand.
TCAATGATGTTGATGTGGCATCAAGATAGAAAGATGAGGGGCGGCTAGGTGACCCTGGAGTCAGGAGTACCTGAGTTCAAATCCTCAGACACTTAATAATTACCTAGCTGTGTGGCCTTGGGCAAGCCACTTAACCCCGTTTGCCTTGCAAAATCCTAAAAAAAGTAAAAAAAAAAAAGATAGATGAAATTGTATTAACCTTACAAAACAGACCTCTTCTGAGTTTTCCCCATCTCTGTTTAGGCAACTAGGTAGAACCAGGAATTGAGCACTATTCTTGGGATCAGGAAGAACTAAGTTCAAATCCTGCTTTAGACACTTAAAAGTTGTATGACCCTGAACAATACATTTGACTTCTGTCTTTCTCATTTTCCTCACTGTAAAATGAGGGTGAAAATAGTACCTACTTCCCAAGATTATTATGAAGAAAAAAAAATGAGACACTGTAAAAGTGGTTAACATGGGAGCCAAGATGGCAGAGTAATGGTGCAGGATTTCCCCCAAACCATTCCAAATGCCTCTAAATAATGACTCTAACCAAATTCTAGAGTGCAGAACCCACAAAAAAAGTGAAACAATTTTCTAGCCCAAGACAACTAGGAAGATCCAGGGAAAAGGTCTGCTGGCCCATGGTGAGAGAGGACCAGGACAAACCAAGCCCAGCTATCCAAGAACAGTCAATGGGGCACCTGGGTCAGTGACAGCAGTGGTGGTTTCTAGACCTCTCAATTCAGGGATTGCCAAGGACAACACAAAAGGTCAGCGTGAAAACTCTGCCACACTAGGATGAAATTGAAGGCCAGTCCAACACAGGTCTCAGCAGCATAGACCCAACCCAAGCTGACGAGGGCCAGGCTATGGGAATCACTGAAATAGCAGCAGCAGCTGCTTCCGGAGCTCTCAGCTCACAGACTGTAACCGGATCAGAAGATTACAGGGGTCTCTTTCCTATCACTGAAGAAGGACTCATCTAGTTTGCCCATTCTCAGATCTGTGTCCCAGTCCCAGGAGAAGGAGTGGAAGCATGGCAGAACTTCCTGCCACAGCAGAGCTGAGAACCTTCCCACCCCACTTCCAAGGCAAAAAAGAGTGCTTATGGCTACCCACAGATCATAGCACAGGCAAGGAGAGTAGTCATAGCTTCCCATAGGACCTTGGAGGAATTGAAAACTTGAAGTCCCTAGAGATAACTCTGAAAACAGCTGTAAAAACCCTCAAAAACTTGAAAAGTGTACCCCCCCACCCTGGAAGCAGAGCCCTCACTGTAACAAAGAGTTAAAATCAAGTCAAAGGCTGTGAAAATGAGCAAGCAACAAAAGGAAAAAATATCTGACAATAGACAGCCACAAGTTATATAGAAGATCAAAATATTCAGAAGATAACAAAGTCAAAGTTTCTACATCCAAAGCCTCCAAAAAAAATATGAATTAGATTCAGGCTATGGAAGACTCAAATATATTTTTAAATATTTTTTTTAAAATAACATGTTAAAAACCAAACTGGGTCAAATGGAAAAAGAGGTCCAAAAATACCAATCAGGAGAAACATGCATTAAAAAGAACTTTTCAAATGAAAAATGAGGTACAAAAGTTCACTGAAGAAAATAATTCCTTAAAATATAGAATAGAGACTGATGTCTTTGTGAGAAATCAAGAACAATGAAACAAAACCAAAAGAATGAAAAATTAGAAGAAAATTTGAAATATCTCATTGGAAAAAAAAATAACTAATCTGGAAAATAAATCCATAGAAGGTAACTGGATTAAAACCAAGAATCAACTACCCAGAAAAACTGAACATACTCTTTCAGGGAAAAAAGATGGACATTCAATGAAAAAGGGAACTTCCAAACTTTCCTGATGTAAAGACCAGAGATGAACAGAAAATTTGATCTTTTAATATGATAGTCAAGTGAAGCACAGAAAGGCTTATATTCCTGCAGTAGAAGATGATACAACTCAAATGAACTTTCTCATTTATTAAGGCAGTTAGAAGGACATGTATAGACAAAGCAAGGTGGAAGTTGAATTTGAAGGGATAATATATTGAAATGATGGAGTTAAAAGGTGAGAGAAGAGTGTACTAAGAGAAGGAGAAAGGGGGAGGTAGAATGGGGTAAGTTACTTCACATAAAATAGGCAAGAAAAAGCCTTTTCAGGGGAGGGGAAGTGAGTGAGCCTTACTCTCATTGAAATTGGTTCAGAGAGCAAATCTACACACTCAATTGGTTAGAGAAATCTATCTTACCCTAGAGGAAAATAGGAGAGGAAAGAGATGGGGAACAGGCAATGTAAGGGAGGGAAGATTGTAGGAGCGGATAGTCAGATACAAAATACTTTTGAGGAGGGAATGGGTGAAAGGAGAAAAAGAAAAGAATAAGTGATAGTGGGGAGAATAGGAGGGAGGGAAATACAGTTAGCAATAGCACTGAGGGAAAAATATTGAAATAAATTCCTCTGATAAACATAAAGAACTGAATCAAATTTATTAAAAATAAGTCATTCCCCAATTGATAAATGAGCAAAAATATGAACAGTTTTCAGATGAGTTTATCAGTGCTATTTAAATCATTTTTAAAAGGTTCGAATTCACTATTGACAGAAGAAATGAGGGTTAGAACAATTCTGTTGTACCACCTCCTAACTATTGGATTGGCTAAAAAGACAAAAAGAGAAAATGACAAACGGTAGAGGGGGTGTAGGAAAATTGTTCTGTTGGAAACAGGAAGAAAAAGAACATATACATACATACACATACACACACACACACACACACACACACATGAATATTTGTAGCAGCTCTTTTCTGGTAGCTAGGAACTGGAAATTGAAGGGATGTCATCAGTTGGGGAATGGCTGAACAAATTGTGGTATGTTATTAAGATGAAATGTTATTCTATTATAAGATGATGAGCAGAATGCTCTAAGTAAAAAACTTGCATGAGCAGATGCAATGGGAAATGTACTATATACAAAGAAACAGTAGTGTCATAGGCTGATCAACTGTGAATGACTTACCTTTTCTCAGCAATGTTATGACCCAAGAGAACTCTGAAAAATTGATGATAAAGTTCTTCCCATCTCAGACAGAACTGATGGAGTCAAACTGTATTTATACAAATTGAAGCACATTTTTTAACTTCATTTTTCTTGAGGTTTCTTTTTTGGGGGGGTGGTATGTTTACTTTTACAACATAACTATTATGGTAATGTTTTTCATGATTACCCATTTTTAACTTATATGAAATAATTTCCTTTCTCAATGAGGGGGATTGAAATGGAAAGAAAGGAAAGAATATGTAAATCAAGGTTTTAAAAGTGAATGTTGAAACTTGTTTTTCCCTGTAACCAGAAAAAAATTAAAAAGAAAGAAAAAAATATTCAACATATAGTAGTCATTTAATAAATGTTAATTCACTCTTCTCCCCTCCTCTCCCTTTAAATTACATCTTTGCTTGAATACAAATCCTTAACCCATAACTTTTCTGCCTTCTCAATCCCCTTAGTCCCTACCACCAGAAAAAGTCCCATTACCTATTTGTAATTGGAGTTCTTTAATAAGTCGACATGGATCAAACCCTTGGATTAGAAGAATAAATCTATCTGCCTCACTATTTCACTATTTAAGTCATGTGAATAATCAATTCAGAGTAAGAGATATATGTTGAGGCCAGCCCCTTGGGATCCAGCCATATACAGCTATCTCCAAAATGAGTTGTTCACTTTTATCCTCCTGACATCAGCGAGCAGTCCATGCATTCCCTGACAAAAATCCAACATGTAGTGGCAATCTGTCCTCAAATGCTGTCAAATATACAGTGCTGAACTGACCAACAGAGACCCAGAGTCTTGTCATGTTTCTCTGACCCTTTGAGCACAAGGTCCCGAAGTGGAGCTGAGTCAGCTAGACTGTATGCTCTTATCTCAGATTCAACCTTTTGCATTTAAAAATGTGAAATCGAAGAGACTGAGTTTGAATACTGATGGACGATGGCTGAATAAAACAGCTTGGATGGAACAAGCTAAGTGAAACTAGATTATATAGACTCTCAAGATTGACAGAGAGAAAATTTGAAGTCAACATGCACTTCACCATGATCAAAGTCAAAGGATTTTACTTCCTCTGGAGGAAATGATGGTAGTGAAAGCTCATCCCACTGTGGCATATTGGTAGCAGACAAAAGATAATTTGATGTGGAAGCTCAAGAGTCTGGAAGATGATTACAGACTCACACACAGAATCTGTATGATAGCAGGGCTGTTTTACACTTTAAAGGAAATTGAAATGGCTAGCATATATTTTCCTTTCTTTTTTCCTTTCTTCTTTCTTTCCTTTTCTTTTTTCTACCTCTACCTCTCTCTCTCTCTCTCTCTCTCTCTCTCTCTCTCTCTCTCTCTCTCTCTCTTTCTTTCTTTCTCTTTCTCTCTTTCTCTCTTTCTCCCATGTGTTGAGGGAGTAAGTTTGTATGTTTGCGATTATACCTTTTGAAGAGGCTATTTCTTTGTAACAGCTAATCTGACCTAGTGACTAAATGGAATGTAGTACAACACACACACAAACACACACACACACACACACACACACACACACACACACACACACTTAAGAGAGCATCCTCAATAGGAACTGCAAGATATTTTTTTCCATTGAGCATTCTCTCTTAAGTCAATCCCATTGATGTAATTTTGAAAACTTTTCATTTTCTGATTGCTACTAGTCTGTATTACTGAATTTTGATTAAGTACTAATAATATTTAATGTGATTAATCTGGAATCATTAGATTGTTATTGTCAAGTAGAAATGCTTATATTGTTCTTGTTGCACTTAAGCAGAACCAGACTCTGCCCTCCAATTTCTTAGATTGAGAATGCTTGTGCCTAAAATCGAGATGCAACTGATATAGTCTCTAACTGAACCTACTTGTCCTGCTGTCCTAATGGCTGAGTTTACAATTCCAATTGTTTTGCCTTGGCAGATCGATGGGGGAATCTTGAATACCCTTTGAGATAAGGGACTTAGAAGAAATTGCCTGAATTTCTGTGGGGATGACTTTGCTACAGAGACCCCTAGAGAATTTTGGTGCACCCTATATAGTAAGGGATGCTTATTGTGAAGCCCCTAGCTGAATGTTTTTATACACTGGGAGAATCATTAGAAGAGTTTCCACCCAGGACAGTTTTCTCATTGAGAAAGAGTAAAGCATAGTTAACCCTATGTCCTAAATCCCTGTGGAGAGAGTTCTGTGTAATTTGGAAAACTCAGTGTGGACCAAATTTCTGTTCAAGACAGAAGCCAGTTTTCTTTTCTCTTTGTTTTCTTTTGTCTTGCTTTCTAGAAAAGTCCTGTAGCCTAGTCTAAGCAAACAAATACTAGGCACATTATGTGAAAAGTTCCCTGTTTTGTGAATATATATAATACTTTGCATTTGGGGATAATATAATTGTGATTTTCATCCATACATGGAGAATTGCACATGATAATATGACATTAATTGTATTGAGAATTTAGTATATGGCACTGGGAAAACAAGTGATTAAAAATTGCTTATGCCTCCCAAAAGACTACTGAAAATTATTATGAATTTGAGAAAAGAACTGATGTTAAAAAAAAAAGCATCTCTGCCTATTAGGTGGGGACAGCAAATTCAAATAGAGAAAAGTGCTTATTAGGGCTTTTGTTTGGAGCATGCCTAGATCAACATGGAAGGCACCATGAGATTCCTTTGGAGCACACCCAGATTGCCCAATGTGAAGCCTTCCTTTGTCCCTTACCACATCACTGGGGATGGCATACTTTCATTGTCTGCCTGTCTTTAAAACTGGCTGGACTCAAGCTGTTGACTCTTTCTGGTTCATGTTCTTTCTCCTCTGCCCTCTCCTGCCCAGATGGTGAAGATCATAGTTCACTCACAGTGAAGGATTTTCTACCCTTCTTCCCCAGATCTAAGAGATGAATTGGGGCTGTTTGTTTCTCTTCTGTCTCAGATGCAGGTGGTAATTCCCACTGGACTGGGTGTTTGAGCTGTGGTGACTTTGGATTCAATTTTCCAGGGAGGATGCTGTCCAGACAGCTTTGCAGAGGAGCTCTGAGAAGCCAGGGTGCCTGGGGCTCAAGTCCAAGGCAGATTTTATTTGGGCTCTGGAACTTGGATTGGGCTCTCGAGGAACTGAGCTAACATCTGAACCTAAATACCCCACTCCCTGTCCAGATGATGAGGCATGCCTCCCATATGTTGGGGGAGTAAGTTTGTATATTTGTGATTATCTCTTTGGAAGTAAATATTTCTTTGTAAAAGTGAATTTGAATTCAGTGGCTAAATGAGACTGGGGCCAGGAAATTTCTCCTATACTTAGAAGAACATTACCAGCAGAGGATGGAGCCATTTGGATATTGGAGTAAGTAACAAGTGAGGGGTAAAAAATCTAACCTTCCAGAAAGTGAGGACCACAGTAGTCAGTATAACATTTGTAGTCTGTCATTCAGCCCTAGGAAAAAAGTGAAATTATTATTTCCATTTTAAAGATAACGAAACTGAAACAGACAGTCTTGCCCAAGATTACATAGAAAATAAGTATCTTAAGGATTCAAATCCAAGTCTAACACTCTACAAGGTGGGGATTGCCTGTTATCCTGACCAATTTCTTGCCACTGAAATCTGATGGATGATACTGGAAAAGAGAGTGAGACTGATGTCTTTGCACAGTTCTGCCTCACTTAAATCCAATTCATCCCAAGTTAAAACATCACCCTCCTGATGTCATTGGTCCTCTTCAAGAACCAAAGACAAACAACAAGGGAGTTTAAATGAATGTTTTTTTTATAAGTTAATAGCATACTTATCTAATCCCTTTAGAAAAATCTGATAATTATCCTCATAGTCTTTGAATCCTGGAGATATTTCAAAACATCCTTTATCCATAAAATGTTTGAAATCAGTGAGATCATGAATAAATGAAGGTGTAGGTAGTGATAGGGATTGTCCTGGCATACATGGAAGCACACTTTTTAATTAGCAATTGCAGCTTGAAACCAAAGAGCCAGTTTTATGCATTTTTTCCAACTATATGTAGTCATATAATTCCAGAATGTTGAATCTGATAGTGTAATGTACCTAAGTGTGACTGAAGAGACCAAGTTGAAGAGGAAAAACCAGGTGGCATCTTTTTTTTATTACAGAATTGAAGGTGACTTAATCAAGTTTTCTTTGATGCTACATTGTGGTTTTAACTGCCCTTGAATGTTAGGAGGGTCTGCTAAAAGACCAGGCTGGAAAAGGTACCATCAAGTAAGAAAGGCCTTATGTAATTTATTTTTTTCTTGTGATTATTCTTCCCTGTCTCTCTCTCTCTCTCTCTCTCTCTCTCTCTCTCTCTCTCTCTCTCTCTCTCTCTCTCTCTCTCTCTATCCTGTGTTTCTTCCTTTTTGAATTTTTTAAAAAATTCATTTATTTAAGGCAATGGGGTTAAGTGACTTGCCCAACTTCACACAGCTAGGCAATTATTAAGTGTCTGAGACCAGATTTGAACTTCCCTTTTGAACTTAATGTATCTCTACAACAATTTATATTTGTGTTTCATCATTTATCTGGTTCATCTGAATGAGTCACTTTTGACCTTCTTTCCCTACCTCTTCTCAAGCACCCTATTTTTGAGAAATAGCAAATTCCTTCCACTTCTTCCTCATTTCAACTTTAGTGTATACCTTTCCAACTTCCTTTTCTTAACTCTCTTTAAAGATGAAACCAAGTCACCTCCAGGTCCTTTGCTTATCCTTAATTACAATTCACTAAACCTTCTCTGAGTCTAGAAACCAGTGGAATTCAGAAAGAAAACCTAATACTTAAAACCTAAAACCTTGGTACTTGGTCCACATTTCATAAATGCTTATGAATACATGAACACACAGTCCTGAGTTTGTGAATGTTTCCTGGCACGATGAAGGTCTATTTGATTACTATATCTAACTCTGTTGTATGTACTATGTAACATATTGCATGAGATTTGTATTTTGATTTTTTATATGCAAGGGAATTACATTTGCTTTATGGATTCCCAATGCATGTCATTTAGCCCAATGATAGGTATTATATGTATATGATACTATGGTTAGTGGTATCCATAACATCATTATTTCAAATAGCAAAATACAAGTTCCATTTTCACAGTTATTTTGAAATTCCCCATGTAATTTGTAGATACTGTAAATCTTTCCCTGAGAGAGGATGTGAGGACAAGGATTAATCAAAACTTGGAAAAACTATACCAAGACCTTATAGATAAAGTCAGGAATTTAGAGCATTCCTGATGTCTCAGTATGGATTCACCTGAGGGCTTTTGTTTCTTACCCTTCTCAATCTCTTTTATTCATGAAAAAACAAGATCTCAAGGCTGAGAAACCCAGTGGGACCTGAAACAAACATACCTTTTATAGGACTTCTTTGATAATGTTTCTCTGAAATGGGTGAAGAGTACAGGATCCTAATATGGAAATAATGTATGAGTTGCAAGAATTCACTAAACCCAAGTGATTTATTCAGACTTGGAAGATCTTGCCCCTATAGAATAAGAGAATGAGCTTCACATGGATCAGATGAGATCAAGAAGGCCTCTAATATTAGTTGCTTAGGTGTTTTGGGTCCTAATGTTCATTGTCTCCTTTAGTCAAGCACATTCCTTTGGGAGGTGGGAGGGAAAAGCTGATGTTTTGAAGTAGAGACATCCTTCAAATCATTCTTATTCTGGTGGCCAAATCTCAGTTCCTGTTTATTGTTGTCATGGTTTCTTGATTTGGCTTCCAGATCTGTTGAGACCTTCTGACAGGTTTATAGTAGTAACACCACAGCTGTTCTGACATTGTAGAGTTGTGGAATAAAGGTGGTTCTCTGGTAAGCTGGGCAGTGCTCAAAGTTTTATTAATCACCTGGCTAATTCTGTTAATACCCTTTCATTGGGGAAGCCAGAAAATTGCATTTATATAATAGTCAAAAGAGGGAAGGGAAAGCAATACTTGTAAGGGCATTGAATGGCATAATGGCCCAGACTTTCCTAAAGACAATTCCTGTGGTTTCAGAAGGCAGGAATAAAGAACGGTCAATTGTTGAGGAAACTAGGAGTCAATGATGGTTTAATAAAAATCTAATTTTGATTCTGTGGGAGAGCTCTAATGCTTTTCCCCCTTTGTTTTTGGAGTATACCTTCTGTGCCTTTCCCCTTGGTATTTTATTTGGGTCTGGGTCATTTTTTACCGGTCATAAAATGTGTTCTTGGTTCCCCTCTTTCCATGACTAAGACCAAGGAGTGGAATGTCTTGGCTGTTACTCATTCTTCCCAGGCCTTGAGTCCTAAGAGGTCAACTAGGGTTGCATGGCAGTTGTGATTTAAAGCACATGCTTAGTTAGCCCTTAATTAAGGAGTTCTGGCTGGAAGAATGGGGATGGGCTGCATACACTAAGATCTGCTTCTTGGCAAGTCTTATGTAACCAATGTTGAGAAGAGAATGTGGCTCTTTACACTTGACAGATCTCCAGTTCTTACACTGATTGGCTGTTATAACTTTGGTTGTTTTCTCTCTTTTACCTGTATGTATATTTATATTGATATAGAAATTAGATATAGATATACAGTGTGGTATAAATATTTATGTGTGTGTGTATATGCTATGTATATAAACATACCTATTTGTATATTTGTATATTGTATATAGGAATATAATATATATAAATTATATATAGCAAGGAGATATATATGTATATCTCCTTGCTAAGTTTTTGTATTTAATGAACATTTTTTAAGTGATATGAATTGTTGACTCAATATCTACAAATCTTAAGGGTCTATCTAAAGCATATGTCTACAAACTCTTAACTTGGAAACTATATGGTCCTTACCTCAAATGGGATCCCACACTGTAAAAGAGGGTGCCTCATGTTCTACATACTTAAAGCTACATCAGCACCCCACATGTTATATTGGAATCTTGAACACTTTGTAGTACTGACATGGTAACCAGGAATACTCCATGAAAATGAGGGAATGAGGGGAATATATCTTAATGAAGTATAATTACCCCACAAATGCTCTGAGGGTGCTGATGTAATTTGTACTTTTCTTTGGTAGCCAGAGCTTAGCAAGGGCTGGAGGATTGTGAGATATTCGCAGATGTCAGAAAAATAAGGGTACTTTTGAAGATGACTAGAGAAAGTATGTGATTAGAACACAACCTATGCCATCCAGTCCCTTACTGTTCTATTGAGATTTTAATTTTGAGGATTGGCATCCTTTGCAGCATTAGCCAGATGGAGGTGTGGGTGATGTGAACAAGGACAGCATACAACTGTCTGAGAGACTCTGCCATATCCCCTTCTCTAAGGGTACTGTATGTTTGATAGCCCAAATGACAGGTAGTTCTTTTATCTTTACCTTACTAGGCTCTCTAAGATTGATTCCCTCCAGTTTGCCTACATTTTGTTAGGATTCCCACCTAAGCTAACTAACAAAAGAAGCTCCCTTGTCACTACACAAATTCATTACCTAATTCCTAATCGTTATTCTTTATACAAACCTCCTAATCATAATTATCAGAACTTCAGGAAGTAAAAAGTGGTTTCTCTTCAGTAAAAATCTTGGGTACTCTTGAAGTACATTCCTGAAAGTCTCATTTATCAATAAACTCCATTCTGAAAAGATCACAATCAGAGAGCCTGAGAAATTTTAAATGAGGTGACAAAAAAAAAGAAAAGAAAAAAGATTGTATTTGCACTAAGACATGATATTGAGAAACCTAATTCTAAAATCCATTAGTATAATAATAACTAAATCTTTTCCTTTAATAGTACATTTGAATTGACAACAAAGTGGTATATAAAGTAATATTATGCTAGTGTTTTGGTTCTGGATTGTGTGAAAGTTCCCTCTTCCTAACACAGCTCAGTATATTTTTTTTCATGATTTGCTGTAGCCAAAAAATTCATCATATGTATAGACCACCTTCTGGTAATGAGGGTCTCTGGATAGGCTGGTCCTAGAACAATAGACAGATAGACCATAATTGGACCTTTCCATGAAGGCTTTCCAACTTAGCAAAGCCAGCTGCAGTCTGAGTTCTGGTTATATAACTTGAAAACCCAGGATTCCCAAGATAACCCTGTGAGGCATAGTGGCAGATTTGGTAGCATATGTTTAATAGATTGCTTATATTGGATGAAAATCATCCTTATGCTTGTAGAATTCATACTAAATAGGCTGTACATTCTAATTCTAAACAACTTAATAAGGTGGTTCAATAAGAAAATATCAGACCCTTTGTGATTTAATTGCCTTTTATCATTTAGCTCTGTTTAACTCAATGCTATCTGCAGTCAAGATACATAAACAATAGATTAAAGATGGAATATTTACTTCAAAGACATAGGCAATGACTCTAGTAATGCAGATTTACCTGCTCCTTTAGAAGATAGTCTTCATGAATTTCTATGATCAAATTAACCAACTTCAAAACAAAAAATGACTACTTCTGTCCAGAATAAGACACTTAGTCTAACAATGTGCCTCTATAAAATCAACTAAACTTATCCTCTGATAATAGTTAGTCAACATTTATCAAGTGCCTACTAAGTGTTGAGGGCACAAAGAAAGGCAAAGACAGTCCTTGTTCTCAAGGAGTTTAGAATTTATGAGGATAAAGACATCAAAACAACTATGTACAACTGAACAATATATAGGATAAATGGGAAATAATCAACAAAGCAGAACTAAGGGTAATCAGGAAAGGCTTCTTTTAGAAGATGGAATTTTATCTGGAACTTAAAAGAAGCCAGAGAAGGCAGAAGCAGAGATGAGGAGGGAGAACATTTATTTTGCATGAGGAAATTAATATTCCACTACCTAGCCTGTATTCAAAAGCTTTCCAATTTGGTCAGATCTGTCAGTCATTGAAAACCCAGGCATGCCTCTTCACTCAAATGAGGCATCAGAGTAGGACTTTGATAGAAGGAAACTAATCATCTCCTCCACATCATCATAATAAGGAAATTTAGTATTCAGTTCAAGAGCTACATTGTCTCAAATATAAATATTCATTCTCATATTCTTGAAATACAAATTTTAGTTTTTTCTACTCTGTGTAATTTAGAATCAGTATTGCTCCGTTTATTGCCTATTATTCTCTATAGTCTCTCTATTGTTAGTTAATATTCCTACAGCCACAAACACTTTAGATCATATTTCCACAGTAAATAATCTTTCAGATGGAATTTAATATATGCAATAACAGACAATATCTGGAATCAATCAAGCTGCAAGAGGAATAACAACATGAATGTCTCAAATTAGGATTGCATTGATAACATTATTGGTTATAATTAAACCAATATTAAACAAACATAAAGTCTTACCTATTCCTTGAATGAAGATAGTTATTCAAAAATTCACTTTAAAGGTTTCAATTTGGTCTGAACAAATAGTTGTAAAAGACTTAGGAACAGAGGGTGTCATAGAGATTGTGAAGATAAATAATTACTTCATCTCTACAGATTGACAGAGTTCAGACTTCAGTATTGTATTCCATTTCCTTTTCTATTTTATTGATATAGCCTATTTTGGCATAGCAGAGACATACAAGACACAACACATGCAAACAATGCATCTAAGAATAATTAAGCAAAGCTGGCTAAAAGATCAATTTATTATAACTAAGGGTATATGTCATTTTTATTTTTATCATTTGTCTTTTATTAAAAGAAAGGAAGTGTGTGCTTCAATATTTTTGTACCAATGTTCTTCCCTGTATACAGTCTCTGATTTCAATGCTCTTTAATGATGCCTTCATTTACATTGTTGGAATTATTATATCTATTACTCTTTGGGTTCTAATTCCTTATTTGATTACCATAGACTCTTCAGAACTGGAGGGGATCTCAGAGTCTTATAAATGAATGAAATCAATGATTAAATGAATGCATAAATGAATTATAAATGAATGAATGAATGCATAAATAAGGCATGTGTAAAATGGGGGTAGCTAGGTGACATAGTGGATAAATCACTGGGTCCGAAGTCAGAAAAACCTGAATTGAAATTTGAACACTTGGCTGTATGATCCTGTGTAAATCATTTAATGCTATCTGCCTCAATATTTGTCTCAATTTCCTTATCTATAAAATGAGCTGGAGAAGGAAATGGTTAACTAATCCAGTATCTCTGTCGGGATCATGAAGAGTCATACATGACTGAAAAACAAACTGAACAAGGGATAGAAATAGAAAAGCAAGAGAGAAAAAAAAGCAAGGCAGTCTGCCCTCTCAAGGAGCTCAGATTTTAGTGGGGAAAACATTTATATCAATGTTTTCAGTCACAGATCAGATGGCTATGGTAGTTCTGATTGTTAAGAATATTTCCTTACTCTCAAATACTCAACTGGATCTCATATCTCATGAACATGGATAATTCCTTCAATAATGCAGATTATTTTTTTAAGTTCAAGGTGAACTGTTCTCAGTACCTCTTCTTTTCAAATATCCTTCAAATATCCCTATGACTATAGCAAGAGATTATAAGTAAATCTGTTTTTGTTAACTGTTGGGTGATTCTTAACTTTATCTTTGATTCCACTAATCAAACCTAAACTACCAGTTACTGACCTGATTCAAGTACCTGATTCAGGTACCTGCTAGAATAATTGATGTAATTATACATGACTGAAGTCAAGAAGGCAGGATAAAGGCAGCAACCCAGCTGAACTCTCCCAATATTCCCCCTTAAACAGCTTTAAAGTATGAATGAAGTCAAATTCTGGAGTGGCAGAACTAATAAAATGTTGGGGTGAGACATTTTTTGAGCTCAAAACAACTTGAGAGTTCTGCAGGAAAGGATGATGACATTGAAATGGGGTCAGTGCAGAATGCAGACAGTATGACAACACCAGCAGTGAATTTTGGAGGTACCTGCATCATCTGCAGCAGCTGCTATTGGAATACTCAGACCCAATATGGTAAGAAGGTTGGGAAATTTGTCAGAAAGACAAAAGGGCACAGGACCCTTTTGCATTGCTCATATACAGTTCTGAGTCACAGTTCCCAGGACAGAAAGGAGAACTAGCACTTGGAGATGCAGGGGGAAAGGACTCTGGTTAAAGTTGCATGGTCACAAGAAGCATTAGCACTTGTGGTTACAGGGGAGCAAGTGTTCTTCCTGGTAAAGTAAAGACCAGAGCACATACCAAGATAGCAGTGACCATACCTCATCTCATATCACACTACCTTGGAAGCACCAAATATTTACAGACCACTCGGAATGAATTCTGAAAATATTAGTACAAAAACCCCCTGAAATTTGAATGCTGGAAATAGAGCTCAATGTTAACATAAACAAATAACATAACCAAATAAAAAACATAAGCAAAAAAAAAGTTGACCATAAAAACTACTATAGTAAAAATTAAGATCAAGATAAAAACTCAGCAGAAGATAACAACATGAAAAGAAAAATATAAATTGTATACAAGTCCAACAACAATTCCTAGAAGACTTAAAAAAACAGTTGAGTGGTAGAGGAAAACTTGGAAAAAAGAAATTAGTCATACAAAAAAATTACAAAAAAAAGAATCAGCATATCTGATACATGGTTTCAGAAGAAATCAAAGCCATCTATAGTCATGTGAAAAAATACTCTGAATCACAACTGATTAGAGAAATGTAAATTGAAACAACTCAGAAAACATCTTTTTACTTATCAAGCTAACATATGAGAATAGGAAAATAATAAATGTTGAAGAGGATATGAAAAAAAACTGGTACATTACTTCACTGCTGATTGGGAACTGGTCTAAACATTCTAGAAAAGAATTTGGAATGAGGTCCAAAGGGCTATAATACTGTATAATCCCTTTGATCCAACAGTACCACTACTAGATCTATATCCTAAAGATATCAAAGAAAAGGGAAACAGACCTATAAATACAAAAATCTTTATAGTAGCACTTTTTTGTGATGGCAAAGAATTGGAAATTGAGGGGATACCCATCAATTGAGAAATGGTTGAACAAGTTATGATGTATGATTTTGATGGAATACTAATGGACTCTTATGGAATGATGAGCTGGGGGATTTCAGAAAAACCTGGGAGGACTTATATGAACTGGGGCAAAGTGAAGTGAGAAGAACCAACGGAACATTGTACACAATAACAGCAATATGCTAACAATGATCAACTGTGAAAGACTTTGCTACCTTGATCAATTTAACTATCCAAGACATTTCCAAAGTACTCATGATGGAAAATACTATTCAGGACTGCTAAACACTGCTAAACACTGGCCCTGGAGTCAGGAGAACCTGGGTTCAAATCCAATCCTAAACATTTACTGTGGGATCCTGGGCAAGTTACTTGACCCTGATTGCCTCCAAAAACAATGGGTTTTTTTTTTAGGTTTTTGCAAGGCAAATGGGGTTAAGTGGCTTGCCCAAGGCCACACAGCTAGGTAATTATTAAGTGTCTGAGAGCGGATTTGAACCCAGGTACTCCTGACTCCAAGGCCGGTGCTTTATCCACTACACCACCTAGCTGCCCCTACAATAGTTTTTAAAAGAAAGAAAAAGAAAAGTGGTATCTACCTGAGAGAGACAGCTGGTGACCTCTCAGTAAAAATTGACATATAATTGAAGTACAAAAAAAAGTATATTTTCCACTTATTTTTTCCTTTTTCACAACATGACTAACAAATGTTTTGTGTGATTTCTTATATATAATTGATATATTATTCACTTTCTCAATGAGTAAAGAGAGGAACTGAAAAGAAGGAAAAATGGGAGAGAAATGTTAAATGAATGTTAAAAATAAAAAATAAATTTATTAAAAAAGGAAAACAGAAATCTAAAAAAGGATAGGCTGTGAAGAGAAAGGTGAGATTAAACTGGCTTTCATACTCAGTACTTTTGGTGATGACTCTAGAATTGGCTGTTTCTTATTATAGCCATTCAAAGAGAAGAACCTCAATATGAGTATGCAATGAGACCTTAAGAGTTGTGCCTTAAAGATAATTGCTATAACCTCTATGTTTCCAGTACTGTTCTTGTTTATGGTCACTTTTTACATTGATAGACTCATTATCATGGACACATGGACTTAATTGTTTAGACCTGTATCTTGATAAGTCCTGAGACACTCCTAGATATAGTCACTGCTTCAGAAAATCTTATTTGTCTTTATTTTTCTTCTTCATTTGGAGTTGTCTATGTCAGTCTTCTTGCATATTGAAGGTCAGGATTGAACAGTGACAGCTGCAAAGTGATTTAAATGGTCAACTCCTATCTCCATGAAAGATTAATTTTTACTAAAAAGTATTAAAACCACCCTTGATATTTGATTGATTCAAGGAAATAAAGATTTAGACTGATAACATTGCTTCCTCATTACCTGAGGAAAAAGCATCCATGAAGAGCTCTAAGACCCCTGTCTTAAACATGGCTACAGAATCATGATGGGCAACTCTGTCAAGGAAGCTTTATTCAGTTGAGTCAATTTGAAGTATACTCAATGTCTAACCTTTTTAAATATCCATTTCCTGCTTTGGCTAAATAAATATTTTTCTAATAATTGTTGAATGAACTTTCAGTGTCTCATTTTGTTCCCCTATTGAACAAAAATTACTGTCAGGTCCAGCCTAGAACAATGTAATACTATCATTTCTAGAACTCTTAACAAGCAATGGTGACAATAATATCCTAGCTTTTCTCCTGATCTTATTGAAAAGTCCTCTATTATTTCTCCATTACAGATAATACTAGTTCTTGGTTTGATAGATACCCTTTATAATAATGAGAGATGCATTTACAGATATACTTTTAAAATGTTTTTAACTTAAAATATTGTATTTTATAGAAAGCTTTTTTCTCATCTATAGAATTATTCCTTTTATTTTGTTTGTATAATCTGACATGTTAATAGTTTTTCTAATATTGAAACACTAATATTCGCAGTCTACAAATTCAGCCAAGTTAATATATATATCATATTTTATTATGTTGTAGTAGATGCCTAATATCTTATTTTATTTTATATCATTTTTCATCAAAACTATTGGTTTATAGGTTTCATTCTTTGCTCTATTTCTCCCTTGTTTAGGTAAAAGGTTTATATTTGTCCAATAGAGGAACTGGGTAGAATGTCTCCTTTTCCTATTTTAAAAAAAACAATTTATGCAATAAGAGTCAATTATTCCTTAAATGTTTAATAGAATTTATTTGTTAATCCATCTCATCCTTATGGTTTTGTCCTTTTTTTATTTTGGAGTCAAAGAAAGAGAGGAAAAATCTAAGTGTTTCAGACTCAGGATTAAAATGAAATGATATCTAAAAATTTAATGAAAAGAAGTTTATTTAACAATAGCATGGAAAGGATATTCAGGAAGGATAAAACATTTGTTGAGGTACACACAGTTCCCCTTCACTACACATCTGCCAAAGTGGCACATTCCATACAAATAGTATTGACTCAAAAGGCAGATAGGATCTCAAGCCTGAAAAATGTAGGCTTCCCATAGTATGAGATTTTTGTGCTTAGGTGTTTGGGAATCCATATTAGTAGTTCAATCCTTGAACCATTTAAGTCTCAAGGAAAATTTCTTTTCCTTTATAGGCAGAAACTATTCTAGCATACACAGAATAGATATTACTCCTATCACAACTTGCTTTTTGGTGGTAGGTTTAAATAACCGTGGAATGATTACTTACAATTCTGATTTCAGGGAGATGAGAAACCTGGTATCAGAAGTAATGGGGGAGGGGATCAGTACAGGTAAAAACCTAGATGAAACAGATGTTGCTTTTGCCACAAGGAGAAAATGAAGATCAAAGGCTAAATTCTAGATCAGAAAATTCCAGGGTTTTTGATTTATTTATCTGAGTATATTTATTCTCTATGAAACCTGTAGAATATAAACTCTTTAAAACTAGGCTTTGTTTCAATCTCCAGTCTTTAGTTCAGTGAATTACAAATGAATTCACAAGAGTGAAGAACTCTAGTTGAGGAAATACCCTCAACAGATGTAGATGGTAACTTTCCAACAATTTAGTCTTTAAGATGTGACTTAATAAAAAATGTAGAATTGAACCAAATATAGCTTTATTCTAGATCATCAGAGCATATTCATCTTGTGGTTTATACTCAATAGGTACAAAAAAGAAGCAGAATTGTGTACCTGAATATGAAGAAAATATAAGCTCAATCAGATAAAAATTCACTAAAGGCCTATAATATATTTAATTAATCAGATATTCAAAGTTGATACTATGGGGAACAAACTAGCCTACAAAGATAAATCTCTTCAAAATGTCAAAAACCTAGAAGCACACTTAATACAGACAGACAACTGTGCCATGAATTCAATAAAGATCCAGAGAACCAACAATAATAGTAGGTAGTGTTTATATAGTGTCTACTATAGGCCAAGCATTTATAAATGTTTCACTTGATCTTCTTCACTATATCCCTCAAAGGTACATGCTGTTATTACAGTTTCCATGGCAAAGAAAGGTTAAGTGAATAACTTGCCCAAGATCACACAGCTAGTAAACATCTGAGGGCAGATTTGAACTCAGGTTTTCCTGCCTCTGGTTGCCATCCAGTTGTCTCATAGATCTACCTATGATATAACTTCAAGGATAAACTGTCCAGACTATAGTAGTTTCATTATCAGCACAGATCCTTTAGATAGCAGTAGCACTAGCACTAAACTGCAAGACTATTACCACCTCTCCAGGCAAATTATAAATTAGGATTTTCCCTGTAGAAGAAAGTAAGGGATAGGCGTCAATTTTCTGGGTTCAAATATTGTAGAGGCCACTCTACAGGGTCAAGAGGCCAACTATTGGCCAAAATAACCTGAGCTCTTCTCTGTGGCCAATTTCTTTAAGATTTTTACATCTTATCCTGGGTTTTTTTTTAGTTCCTTGGAAAATTTCTTCCCTTTTACACCTGTGCACCTGCTTGGAAAAAGAAAGGAAAAAGCCACATGGCTCACATAGCCACCCAAAGCCTTCCCTTCAGTGATCCTAGGATTCCCTGCAGCTTAACTACATCAGCTTTCAGACCAGCTTCAAGTCCGACGACTGCTCTGTATAAAGATGACCAGAAGGGGATCCATTCAGCTTAGGAGAGAAAAGAAAACACATATACACCTGGGTGGGGAATACCAGCAGGACAACTGGCAGAGCCTTTTATTGAAAACATCTTATAGTGCTTAGAAGAAAACCACAAAATTAGAATACAGGATAAAAATAATGATGTAACTTTGTTATGGACAAGAATTAACCCAGCAGGATGTGACCCAGGTCAAGAGGCTTGGAAACAGGGCTTATCAAATAGTGAGGCCAAGAATGACACAGTTGTGTTATCAAATCAGAGTTCAGTGGAAGCTTTCATCTCAAGGGTCAACAGAGCTCAGGTTATTTTGGCCAAAACTGGCCTCTTAACCCTGAACTCCCTTGAGAGCACTCTACATTTCTGTCTTTTCTGTTTACACAACAAGCATCAGGGGAATGAGGGGAAATTGAAACACAGACTCAGCCTAAATAAAGTTTTGTATTCATTAACTATTTGACTTTGGATGATAAGAGTAAAACCTTGGCTGAAACACTTTGGTTATAAAATTACCATAGATAACATAATAAACACCCCTAAGAGTACTCATAGAGTAATGTGGAGGGATACAAAAGACAGACATTGGAAAAGACTTGATCAATTACTAACCTGGAGTCAAGGATTTGCTTTTGTTTTGTCCACAGATGGAGAAACTGTCTGGACTTCAGAAGAAAACATCAGACCATGCAGACCAGATGCATCAAGTAATACAGAAAATAAACAACTTACATTTAAGAAACTGAAGAAGAAAGCATAAGAGGAGAAAGAAGGACAGATCATGGAAAAGGAGAGCCAATTTGAGAACTGCAAAAGAAATTGAATATTGGACATGTGTAAAACTCTCCATGGGTAATAAACATACTATGGAGAGAAAAATATGACTGAAGTTATTCTGATAGGGGAAACTGTAAATTTATTTGGGATATATAACAAAGTTACTATTGGAAATATCAAAGAAGAGATGCTGAGAAGTTAGGTATAATTTTTCTAACTTAAAAAGTATCACACCCTATATAAAGGAATTTATTATCATTACTGAGAAAAAGAGGGAAATTACAATTACAATTACATTATTTGAACAACAAATTGTATGATTGGTTGTATTCTCCACCTGTAATTGGTACTTGGTTACATGGGATTATCTCGGTTTTCATTTTTATTGTAATTATGACATTGATCATTTGTTGCTTGTCTCTCATTTTAAAAACTATCTTTTGGGTATTGATGATTTGTATAAGTTGGCTAAAGACATCCTAATAGCCTCCCAATGAGATTTGATTCCTTAAAAAACAGCTGATAAGATAATTAAATGGTTTCATCATTCCCACCCTTTTTTGGGCATTGGCCCCAGAGTATTATACAATTATGTCTTATATTAATTCTCTTTATGTTTCTCTTTTGTTGTTTACCAAGTTTTTTCAAAGTCTTCTTTTCCTGTATATATATATATATATATGCATGCTATTAATAGAGTTCAGGATCGTGTTACCCAGGTTGAGCATCATGTTGGGCAATTGTTATTCTAAAAATTAACAATATGCTTTGGAGCTCTATAATATTAGTAGTCTGTGGGCTACCATGATTTTATTTATAATAAGAAGTTATATTTTCCCTTTTCAATGAAGTTTGCTACATTATTGTCACATATTAACTCTTGGTATCAAATATAAGGATGCAATTATAATTTCATAAGATAATTTGTGGGAGGGGGGGAAAGAGAAATCACAACCCAGATGGTAGAAATTTATTTGACTGTCAAGTGTCAGGTACAACTATATTCCTGTAGTCAAATAAAACTTTCTATGGCACAATTCCATATCTGTGAAATTAATGGGTGAAACTAGATAATTCTAAGGTCCCTTCTGATAATGTGATTTTATGCTTATCAAAATAGCAAATCTTATGAGGTTTTTTAAAAGGTATGGTTGAAAGTATACAGTAAGGAACCATGAGATATGGTTGTGAGTTCTGACTTGAATACTAATTACATGATTGAATATAAATCATTTACATTTTCTGAATCTTAGTTGTCTTATCTCTAAAATAGGAATAATACTATGTGTATTACCTACTTTTTAGGGTTTATGAGAAATACATTGATATATTTTGTAAATGATAGAGTTCCCTATAGGAATATAACTTTTAGTACCACATAAATGCTGTGCTTCATTGATCACAAAGGTGAGTTCATTATTTGGTTAAAAATAATGAGAATTTTACTGGCTCTATAACAAAAATGTGATCTTTTGTCTTTTGTTATTTTTAAGTTTGTAATTTTTTTAAAGGCAGTGTGACTTAGTAGAGAACTATACTCTAAGCAATCATCTAATACCTTAGGGCTCTCACTCTCTAAAATTATAATTTTTCAGAGACAGGGCAGACCAAACCTCACCTAGAGTTCTTTATGTCAATGAAATTAGGTTTCCAGTCTCTATTCTTATTTTTGAGTCAAATTTAGCTAATTTATTTAATTTGAATAAAAATTATATGCCTTGTGAACAACAACCTTGCAATTAAGAATTTAATAAATGTTTACTTTTTTAAATTCCCTTTATGCTAAGAACATGCTAAAGAAATGTGTTCTGCATGCCTAAGTTTTAAATGACTTCTTCTCTTACAATTTATAGGTGAATGCAGAGGAAAACTGTAATGTTGACCAGATGAGAGGTAAAACACTTCTCAGACAATGGGCAATTTAAGACTAGGTAGACTTAAGGAGAGAAGCAGGGACTTATAGAATAACCTGCAGCTTTTAGAGGCCTCAAGGAAGACCAAAGAAGACCTTGAAAGAAATGGAAGGCTGAACTCTGGAGCTTCCTTAGACCACCAGAGATCAAGAAAAATACAGATGGGGCAGCTAGGTGGTGCAGTGGATAGAGCACCGCCCTGTACTCAGGAGTACCTGAGTTCAAATTTGGCCTCAGACACTTACTAATTACCTAGCTGTGTGGCCTTGGGCAAGCCACTTAATTCCATTTGCCTTGCAAAAACCTAAATAAAGAAAAAGAAAACTACAGATAACCTCAAGCAAGTTTCCAATTCCAACCTCACCCTCCTCAAACCTAAATCTTCACAGGGTTAGGTTGTGTTCCTGAGGGCCCTATCAAAATCTGACCAACAAGCATACAGGAGACACATTTTTGGAATTCCCAAGCCAATTGGGAGAGTTGAACCTCAATTTTCTCAAGGGAGAACAAGGTCTTTGAGCTTGCCCACTTTGAGTATGATGGACTGGTTTGTGTTCACTTATAGCTTTTGTTGTAAATCACCTATGAGGGAAAGTTATCTATCTCCCTAGGAGTCACTGGCACTTGTACTGGGAAGCAATGATTTCTGGTTTTATACTGCTCCCTCTCCTTTTGTTGATCTTCTGAATAGCATGATACCTCCCACCTATCTCAGATGGATGCAAAAACAAGCAAAGAGACAGCAGGAGTGCCCTTACTGAACTGGTCTAGGATTGTCATATATAAATTTTACTAGAAGTCTAATGAGTAGGGGCAGCTAGGCAGTACAGTGGATAGAGCCTCAGCCCTGGAGTCAGGAAGAGCTGAGTTGAGATCCTGCCTCAGACATTTAATAATTGCCTAGCTATGTGACCTTAGGTAAATCATTTAACCCCATTGCTTTAAATAAATAAAAATTTAAAGAAAAAAGAAATCTAAGGAGGAAGCATTCCTATAGCCACCTGAAAAGATGTTTTATGTAGATGATAAGGAAGCAGATCATAATTTAAAAACACAGAAAATTTCCAAATTCTAGTTGCACTCTGTCCAGGTGTGTGTGTGAAAAAGTAGAAACACTGTCAATTTTTTTTTTCCCAAGGACTAAGTGCTTAAGATCTCATGGGTAAAGATTATGAGTATTCTGTATTAGATTGCTTCTATGAGGCACTAGAAGGGTTATGAAAGGGAGATCTTAAGGGTAAAGGTTATGAGTATTCTTTATTAGACTTTAACAACCAGCAAACCATTGTTGAGCATAAAGTCTCTACCCTCCAGGAGGCACTAGAGGGGCTATGAAAGCAGTGAGGGCAAGAAGGTCCTGAATGGGAGTGGTAGCCACCTGGAGTAAAGCAGCAGATTAGTGACAGAGAATGTTAACCAGACCCAGGGATAGGTTAGGAAAGGCATCATTTATATAGAATTACAGATTCTCATTTCAGGTGTTGTCCTTCATTTTTTGAAGAAGACCATGACATCAGGAAGGTGATACCATGATGAGCACATGAATTGGATTTGAGGGAGGGTGTGCTGGGCTAAGTCACCAGCCTCTCTTTCTCCTCCAGAGCCATCTGGATCCAGTGGCAAGAAATGAAACAGGAATACTGGAGATGGCCCTGGATGCAGGGAAATCAGGGTTAGGTGACTTGCTCAAGGTAACACAGCTTAAGTATCTGAGGCCCAATTCAAACTTCCATCCTCCTGAATCCAAGGTCATCGCTCTATCCACTGCACCAACTAGCTGCCAAATTCTGACAAGTCCTGGGACTTTCCCCTAGAATAGATAGATAAGGAACTCACACAGAAGGTACTATCTTGGATGTAATAAAGGTTCAGACTGAACCTTTCTAGATTGTCACTTCTCTAACAAGGACTCTGTTTCCCGAATCATAGATTCACAGATGATGACCTGAAAGGTTCCTTTGAGATCATCTAGTCTAACCTGTGCTTGGTAAAGAATCCTGATGGGAAGCTCTGTGGTCCTTGCTGGCGAACTTCTAGGGAAGAAGAGCCCACTACATCCTGATACAGTCTGCTACACTTTGAGATAGCTCAAATTGTTAGGAAGGTTTCCTTTACCTCCAACTTAAATTTGTCTCTCTGGTCATTTCAGCTCTGTGATAGGAATGCAAAAACAGTCTCTACCCTCAAGGAACTTACAATCTGGGGTGGGGGGGGGGGGACAATATACAAAACAAATATATACAAAGCAAGCTACCTTCAGGATAAATAGAAGATAATTAAAAGAGGAAAGGAAATGAAGAGGAAGACCTACTGGTGAAGGTGAGATTTTAGTTGGGACTTAAAGGAAGCCAGAGAGGAGGGAAGGAAAGTATTTCAGTCTTGGGGGACAGTCAGAGATAATGCCCAGAATCAAGAGATGAAGTGTATTATTCATGGAACATCCAAGAGGCATCAGAGAACACATGTCAGGGAATAAGGTTTAAAAAAGACTCAAAAGATAGGAGGGGGGCTAGATTAAGAAGGGCCTGGAATGCCCAACAAGGCATTATATATTAAATCCTGAGGCAAAAGGAGCCACTGGAGTTTATTGAGTATGCAGGTGACATGGTCTGACCTGCGCTTTAGGAAAATCACTGAAGGGGTTGAATAGATAGGTACCATGCCCCCTTTCCCTAAATCTTCTCTTTGCTTCAACTATAGCTTACCTGTTACGAATGTATGACTTTTTAACCATCTTAGTGCCTTGAGGATACTAGCATCCAGTGCTCAGCCTAGCACTTCTCATTTAAATGTTTCTTGAATTTAATTCTAGCTGTCCTCCTGTGAACATTCTCCAGTTTATATCATCCTTCCTAAAATGGGATATCCAAAAAGGAGCACAATCACATGTGATTTGACCAAAGCAGAGTGCAGTTGAGTCCATTGCCTTCCATTGACCTGGATGCCATGTTTCCCTTGATGCAGTCTATGGTTGGTTGTATTAGCTTTCTCAGCTGCCATATTGCTCTGTGACCTTTCAGTATACCCAACATCTTAGTTCTTTTTTCAGTTTATCTGTCTTTGAGGTTGCTACCCCTATCTTAGACCTGAGTTAAAAAAATCAATTTCACGAGTAAAAGACTTTATATTTATCCCTATTAAATTTTATATCATTAGATTTGGCCCAATGTTCTAACCTGTCAAAATCTATTTGAATACTGACACTGTCATATAAAGTATTAACTATCTCTCCTGGTTTTGTGTCAACTGAAAATGTGATGAGTGGGCCAGCTTTTCTTTTATGTAGTCATTGATTAAAATGTTAAACAAAACAGAACGACACACAGATCTCTGAGGATCCTTCTTCCAAACTGACATGAAACCATTAATGACTTTTCTGTCAGGTCAGTCATTCAACTGTTTCTGAATATACACCCAACTGTGCTCTCAGTCCATTTACTTCCAGATTATCTACAAAAATCACATAAAATCTTTATAAAACGGGTTGTTAAAATCTTAGTAAATTACATTTACAATATTACTACCTTCTGCTACTATAGAGACTGTCAAAAAATTTTTAAAGCAAATGATAGTTGTTAGTTTAGCATGACATGTTCTTTCTAAAACCATGGTGCTTTTTTATGGTTTCTGTATTTCTTTTCAAGACATTTACTAATTAATAATCTGTTATACAATTTTGCCAAGAATTGAAGTAAAGTTTTCTGGTCCCCTGGATCATAGGGACTCTCCTGTGTGTGTGTGATTTCCCTTGGGATTAGAGATTCTGATATCAAGGTTCATAGGTGCTAAAATCAGCCAAGGAACATGTTTTCTCCATCCTCATCCTTCTTGACCTCAAAATAATATTTGACACTACTTTCAACCTTCTGGATACTTCCTCCTTTCTAACTTCTCATGACACTATTCTCCTTTGGATCTCCTATTTATTTGACCACTCCTAGGTCTTTTTGATGGATCTTCATCCATGTCATGCCCATTAACTAAAGATGAATCCTAGCTTCAATCCTTTCATCTTTTTTCTCGTATTTTCTCTTCCTTGATATCATTAGTTTTCTTTAGTTTAAGGATCATTTCAGGGTAGATGATTTCCAGCTCTGTATATCTAATCCTAATCTCTCTCCTGAGCTCTAGCCCTGCATCATCTCCTGACTATATGACTTTTCAAAATACTTTGGTTCTTACATTTCAACATTTTTCTTCCTATGCCTTTGCCCCAGTTATCCTCTCTGAACTGCCTCCTTACCTCCACTTCATAGTTTCTCCCTTCCTTCATATCAAAGCTTAAGCATCTCTCTGTGATAGATGATTAATTGGACTTCTATTTTGTGGGAATCCTATTTTATTCCAATCCATATTAATAAGTTTACTATGTTTTCCATAGGGATGAATATTTTAAGTTCTGATAATAAACCTCAGAGATTTGAATTGAAGATTATAAGTTCACTTGCTTAATCATAAGAACTAACTAGAGAACCTTCAACCTTATCTTTCCTTGTTATGGTAACTAAGCTCAATGAGGTGAAAGTGACTCAGTTACATCTAACCCCCCCCCCAACTATTTTTGCTTTCACTCTGTCCTTTGTCATTCCTCTATTACCCAAAATAGGGAAATAACCATGAGTATTTGGCTAATGAGCGACTCTGGTTACCAACCTGTAATCTGCCTTTTTATAGGCCTATTGTCCCTTGTAGATATTATGAAATCTGTTTATCAACCCATGGGTGTGCTGCTCAGTATGGTAGGACCTCCTGAAAGGTCAAGATAGGTCTTTTAAGGTCTGTTCAACTAGACAATTGTCAACCAATTGGATTCTATACTTTTTGGAGATCCTTCTAGAGGTTCAGGGTCAAAATCTATACACCAATAGGACTCTGTATTTTTGGTCTGCTCTACCCACAATGTCTGGATATCAAACACCATAAAACTAAGACTCTGGAGGATGGGAGCACTCAGATAAAGTGTCATTGGCTCAGAGCTCTGCCTCAGTGGGTTTTCTTAAAGACTGGACATTTGAATTAAATACAACTGCTAGTGTCCTCTTCCCATAACTAGTTTATATTGATTTGCTTTCATTTTCTTTATATTTTTTCTACATATGACTATATATTTATATCTATATGTCTATATCTATATCAATATAGATATATGGATAGATAGAGATAGAGATAGACAGAGACAGAGACAGAGATAGAGATAGATAGAGATAGAGATATAGAGATAGAGATAGATGGCCTAGATTAATAAAGTCCTTGAGATTAGAGATTGTTTCATTATTTTTATTTGTATTTCCAGCACATAACATACTTCCTATCACACAATAGGAATTTAAATGCTTTTGATTAATTGATTGATTTACACTGGTTCATCACCATGCCTAGATTGTTCTTCCTCATTTTCAGGGATTTCCTTAAACTTGAATCAACTTAAATGCCATATTCTGTAGGAGGTATTTCCAGGTCCTGGGTCTTCAGATACTAGTGCCTTCCTCTCTAAGATTACCTTCTATGAACTCTATGTGTAGTCTGTATATACCTTTTTATGTTCATGCTGCATCCTACCCTGACCCACCTCAACTCCAATTAGAATATAAACTCCATTAGGGCAGAGTCAATTATTGCCTTTTTTCTTTGCATTTCTTGGTAACACTGTGCCTAGCATACGTTAACCACTCAATAAATGCTTCTTGATTGCTTGATTCAATTATTTAATTAATTAATAATTATATTGTCTATTTTAATTTATTTATATTTTAATATAAATTTATTGGATTCTTTTTCTATAAATTTTAATTTATTCCTAATATCATTATTTATAATGTAATTAATAATTATACAATTTTTTAAATAGTTTACCTGGGATTCTTAGTTACCAAGCCTAATTTAAAAATAAAAAGGTTTAATAAATGTTTATTAATTCAAGTTGACTTTCAGAGCTTTGGTCCTTGCCTCTTAGTAAATCTCTGTTTTGTAGCAACTAACCCATATTTTAATAGAATCCTCAAAGAAGCTCTCCAGCCCATGTAAGCATGTATCTAAGTAGTTCAATCATGTGTTTTCATGTAGTCATTTATTTGGATCCACCCTTACCAGAAATGATTACCTCATATTTGTTGTTTTAGCCAAGCAACCCAACCACTGACACTGAGCATTTATCTATCTGTGGGCCAGCGGGATCCAGTCTACGAAATATTATAATAGTTCTATCATCTTCCCTGTGGGACCTGCCCAGAGTCTTTGCTGCCTTACCTGCCTCCAGGACATCTGTTGCCCTTGCATTTTTTTCAGAGCTGCTAGTTTGTCATGTGATTACTCAGGAAGATACAATACCTATTCTTACCCTTACACACCAACCGAACTTGAGCTTCCACTTTTCTGTGAAGAGTACCTCTGTCATCAAAGAAAGAATAATGTTTTGTAAATGTATAGACATTTTTGTTTTTCAGAGTATTTCACATTAACTTCATCTTCTCCTGCCAGTCTCCAAAGCAGGTACAGAATGACAATTCCTTTCTTATGGATGTGAATTTGTTAGTGCTTTAAAGTTGGGAAAATATTCTCCTATACATTATTTCATTGGATCTTCTGTACCATGACTAGGTGTAACTATAATTATCTCCATTTTCCACCTAGGAAAACTGAAGATGAAAGAGGTTTTTCATTCTCTTTTGATAAGCAGGGAAAGCAAGGATAAGGAAATTGAGCAAAAATGAGGTTAAATAAATTGCCCAAGGTAACACAGCTAAGTAGTGGAGGGCAAACTCAAACTCTCTCTCAAGTGTTTACCATTATGTCATTGTACACAGTGAAACTGGAAATCTTGAAGTTTACAATAATGACGAGAATAAGAATAGCTAATATTTATATATTGCCTTCAATGTCAGACATTCTGTGCCAAGTACTTTAATAAAAGTATCTCCTTTGATCCTCACAACAATCTGGTGAGATAGGTGCTCTTATTATTACCATTTTACAGATGGGAAAACAGAGGCAAAAAGCATTTAAATGACTTTTCCAGGGGTATCCAGCTAGGAAGTTTGAGGTCAGATCTGAACGCAGATCTTACTGAGGCCAACTTGACCCTCTTATCCACTGAACCATCTGACTTAGGTCAAATGAAATGTGATGGTGGAGTCAAAGTTGAGAATAGATTTTTTTACACCTATGATAAAATTTAGAAATCATACTGTATAAAAAAGAACCTCATTTTTTCAGAGAAGGAATCTGAAAACTTAGGGAGGTCAAGTTAAATGCCTATGGTCACATAATTTGTTAGTGTGACTGGAAACCTGATTTCCTGGAAAACAGTGACTTCCATTAGAAAATGCCATCTTAACAAATATCTGTTGTTTATCAAATTCCAATTCCCATTAACTGTAACAATGCATCAAAGCACATATAGATTTAGATTTACCTCTCTTCATGAAATCAGTGTGTTTCCCTTTAAAATGACTATAAAATTCATCAGTAGAATGTGATCATGGAGTTTCCTTGCCCAAGATACTTGAATGATTTTCTATTTCCTTATCCTATAGATCCTTTTGTCAGGTATTTGGAGGTTAAGAGACTTGCCAGGTTCACACTGCTAGGAAGTGTCTGAAGCTAGCTATATTGGAACTCATGTCCTTTTGACTCTAGATCCCACCTTCTATCCACTGAGCCACCTAGTTGCCTCATTCTTCAAGTGACTCAGATTTAAAAACTAGAGTTATCCTCTTTGGTATACCTCACCTTCTACTCCAATTCCCACAAAGATGCACAGCAGTATCATTAGGACAGACTTCCAAATGTTTCAGCCTTGAAGGGAACCACACTCATTTGAATGCAAAGTTTCTGATGTTTATTAAGTTGATAATAACATTACTTTATAGTCACACCTTATATATTCTTGGTCAAACAAATCATTCTGCCTGCATATTTTGTATATGCATATACAAATATACATATATGTATATACAAATGTACATACACATAAACATGCACTCATCTCTGTGTGTGTGTGTGTGTGTCAGTGTTATAATACTTGGCAATTGAATTACCACTCTATATCTGAGATGTTTGTAAGCTGTTAGTTTCTGAATGGTGCTATTGGTAAGATGGGGAAAAGTACCAAAGAACTAAGAAAGACTTTATTGCTTTGATCTTTACATCTAATGGCTTGCCTAACGTAGTTCCTTATACATAAAATGTAAGTTTGGATTAAATTGAACTTCACTGAAACAGCTGCTTAGGATGAAGGTGGTTTAGAGTAAAGACAATTAGTTATGGAGTAAGGAACTGAAAGTTCTCATCACAGCTCTGCTAACCAGTGGGACATTAGGGAAAAAAGAACTGGATTTGATGACAGATGAAAGCTAGAGTTGGAATGCTTTTCTGACATGTGGTCTCCCTATCTAAAAAAACATTTTTCTTTATTTACCCCCCACCCCTTAGCTTTGAGCTCAGGTGTTTCTGTAGGGATGTCTAAAGCCAACTGGACTAACTCCAAAACTAATCATTAAATTTACAGTGTGAGCAATTACACCTTGGAAATCATCAAATGCCTCATCAGAAATTGATTGATTGTTTCATGACTTGTCTAGACTCAAGAAAATAATAGAGAAAATGTTAGAAATACAGATTAAACTTAAAAGTGCATGTTCTGTACATTGTTGGGAGAGGCAGAGTTGATTGCAAAATAATTAACAGCAGATTCTTTTTTCCCCACCATTTATTTCCCCCAGCATTCCCCATTTGATCAGTAAATGGAAGGTGGAAGGCAAAGGACAAAAATTTAAGAGCAATAATCACAATTTAATATATTCTTGGGATGAGTCTGCTTTATAAATGCAACAGAATTTTGATTGAAATTTTTAGTCAGACAATGATCAGTCCATCTTTCCTTAGGAAGCAGTGTAGAAGAACCAGTTCTTGCTACATTTGATTCCAATTTGTACATCATGATTATGGGAGTGATTATATTATATTATATATGTTATATATTATATTATATACATCATGATTATAAGAACTTAGGTTGAATCTTGCCAAAGACATTTATTAGCTTTGTGACTGGTTAAGTTACCTTATCTCTCACTTTAGATTTCCTCAATTACAAAATGTGAATAATAATAATCCTACCTACCTCATAAGATTGTTGTGAAGTCCAAAGAAGATAAAATCTGCAAAGTGACTTTTAAAGGTATAAGTGTTATATAAATTAATATTTGCTTTAATTGTTCTTATCAAAGTAGCCACCTTGGCTATGACCCTTCCCATTATGCTGGCATTACTCAAAACATTTTTTATTGTTTTTTGAATTTTACAATTTTTCCCTCAATCTCCCCCCCACCTCCACAGAAGGGAGTATGATAGTCTTTATATTGTTTCCATGTTATACATTGATGGAAATTTAATGTGTTGAGAAAGCATATACTTAAGAAAAAAATAAAATATAAGAGATAGCAAAATTACATAATAAGATTTTTTTAAAAAATTAAAGGTAATAGTCTTTGGTTTTTGTTTAAACTCCACAATACTTTATTTGGATACAGATAGTATTCTTCATCACAGATACCCCTAAAAGTGTCCCTGATTGTTGCACTGAAGGAATGAGAAAGTTCATTAAGATTGATCATCATCCCCATGTTGCTGTAAGGGTGTACAATGTTCTTCTGGTTCTGCTCATCTCGCTCAGCATCAATTCATGCAAAGCCTTCCAGGCTTCCCTGAATTCCCATCCCTCCTGGTTTCTAATAGAACAATAGTGTTCCATGACATACATATACCACAGTTTGCTAAGCCATTAACCAATTAAAGGACATTTACTTGATTTCCAATTCTTTGCCACCATAAACAGGGCTGCTATGAATATTTTTGGACAAGTGATGTTTTTACCCTTTTTCATGATCTCTTCAAGGTACAGACCCAGTAGTGGTATTGCTGGGTCAAAGGGTTTGCACATGTTTATTGCCCTTTGGGCGTAATTCCAAATTTCTCTCCAGAAAGGTTGGATGAATTCACAGCTTCACCAGCAATGTATTAGTGTCCCAGATTTCCCACATCCCTTCCAACATCGATTGTTGTCTTTTCTGGTCATATTGGCCAGTCTGAGAGATGTGAGGTGGCACCTTAGAGATGCTTTAATTTGCATTTCTCTTATCAATAATGATTCAGAGCAATTTTTCATGACTGTGGAGTGCTTTGATTTCCTCATGTGTAAATTACTCAAAGCATTTTTAAGAGGGGAGGACTGATATGGGAGAACTCTGGGAAACATTATCCAAGACACAGAACTCTTATTTCTAAAAAAAATCAACCCATTGATGAATACCTTGGATAGAAATGATTTGGACCACCAATTGTATCTTAGAAATGTCTTGTCTGAAAAATTATGCTCTATAAA